>NW_008591386.1:62397-77659 GCF_000691845.1 Merops nubicus
GTGAAGGGAAAAGTGAAGTTGCAGAAAAGTTCCTGTGTGGAATTTCTGGTTTCTATTAGTCTGTTGTTTTCTACATAACAAGTATGAAAACATCAGCTGATTTCACTCACTGCTCAATCTCCTGCACGTTAAGCTTTAAAAAGACAGTTTTAATTGAACTTTAAAGAACTAGAAAGGACAGTGTTAGGTTGTAAAAACCATAGTCCTTTTCTTCATTTCACCCTCATACTTGTGACAGTTGGGCAAAGAGCTCAAGTAATTTTGGCAGGATATTGTTTTCTGTGGGAAATCCAGAACCAGTGATGTGTACAGAGCAGCCTCATGTTTTCCCTGCCTACAGAGACCAGGACATAAGGAATCTCAAAGTGCATTATTTTAAATTTGGAAAAATCACCCTGCCAATGCAGACCATTCCAGCCCTAACTAAAAACTACATTTTAGCACAGCTCTAAGAAATCAGAGACTTTTTAAACCAAACAAATCTGCATTTAATGTCTATTTAAAATTAAGCCCTCCACTAAGAACTGGAAATTTAACTGCTCAAAGGGTGTTGAGCTCACAGTTTGCTCTTTAGGTGAAGGCACCAGTCAGTGACACGTCATCCCAATGAGGGGTCTTTCCTGAAAACTTTGATCCAATCTGCTCATTCCCCTGACACCTTCAGAATTAGGATATCTGAATTTAAGCAGCCTCAGCTCATTCCCAACATTTATAACCAGCAACAAAGCTCCTGAATGAATCCAGTTGTATGGAATGGACAGCAAAATCAGTGTCAGAAATCTGGCTGGCTGGACAGGATGCCCCTGCTACACATGAGCAATTTCTCTATTTCTTTCCTCCCAGCTCTGGTCTCTTTCTTGCTTACGTTAGGAGAGCAGACAGTCAACATAAATATGTAGAATGTTTTGTTGCTAAACACAGAAAATATTGAGCAAAACACTGCATACATTGTTTAGATCCTCCAGAGCAGCTCCCCAGGTTTCACTGCAGCTTGTGAAACTCTAGTCCACAGTGTGGAAACAGTGGAGTTCAATCTGCTTTTAGAGAAGCTCCTTGTCACCTTCTGCTTCACAAATACCATAAAGCAACAGTCTTGAACATTTCCCTAGAGTTAAAATAATTTTTTTTAAAAAATTAAATTGCTTCAAAGGCAAGCACAGCTTTTTAAGTAAGCCTCCCATCAATATTTTGGTAGGCATGACACCTCCCTCGCAAGAATACTTACAAAACTGAAAGACTTTGACAAATATATGCAAATATGTTCACACAAAAATTTGCCCAAGGGATGAGTGTCCTAAAACCTTTTTGCAAAAGTCTCTTAGTCAACCTGGGGTAGTAACAACACCCTTTGAGGAAGGTAATCTATCACAAAGTGCAAAATAAGTAGGTGAAGACACACTCAAAATGGTTTGCAAAGCAATCACAGCCTTTAAAATATGTTTCCATGCAGGTTTGCTGACCAATTTCAAACAAAGATTCATTTCAAACATCTCCTCCCCACTCCAAAAAAAAAACTGGGGTGAATTCACCAGATGCATTATTTACCACATCTGTCACCTTGCTGTCAACTCCTAACACTTTTTTCCCCCACTGCTAACAAAAAGTTCAAAAGGGGAAGATCATCTGATTTTTCTTGACAATCCCTTTTCTATTTCCCAATCTGCAAGCATATATATTTGACATATTTAGCTCTGGCTGGTTTGTTTCAGGTTTGATACTCTTCAGAAGCTTTCTGTATGTGTGTTACCATATATGTCTCAATATGTATTTTTTTTTTTTTTTTTAAAAAAAAAAGGAAAGGAAGGGGGAAAAATCATTCTGTTTCAAATAATGAGCATGTGCACCTTTTTGCCTCAGGCCTTCATACACAATTTAGCCAGAAAGCCAGGGCAGATCATGATTTAGCATTTGACATCTCTTGCCTTCAGGCCAGGGGAGACTAATACAGATTTCTGACTCTGAGCACACCATGGAAAAAAAAAAAAAGTGAGAGAGAGAGGCCTTTTATTGACTAAATGATAAAGAGGTTTGTAATGATAAATAACAGTCATTTTATTGTGGAATTCCCCAGAAAAGATGCATTCTGCAGTGTCTGAAGAAGCCTAAAAGCCGAAGCTGGTTCCCTGTGGATCCAAACCTGTTAAGCTCCAATCTTTCTGGGCAGAAATAGAGGTCACAAATTGCATAGGACCCGCACTATTAAAACTGTATAAGCACGATACATAATCACTGCTGCATCCAGGACAGTTAGCACTAAGAGGATTAGCTGAAGGCTGCTGCTGGGCTTCTCTCCCTCAGCCTGAGTCGAAAACAAGCCTGGTGCACACCCAGCCTGCTTGAGAATTTTCTGCCAGCTTTGATCGATAGTTTAATTGTAAACTTTGGGAGCAATAATGGATAATTCGGCTTGAACCGTCCATTACAAGCGCTGCTGCTGAGGATGGAGCCTTCAAAATTAAACAAGAGTTGTGTAATATTATTACATTTGTACTGCTCACCTACAGTTAAATTCCATTTACAAATACTGTCTTGACAATGTATGGAGTTCAATAAACATAGGCCCAGGTGGGTTGAAGGAGGAAAGGAAAGAGGAAAGAAGCTGAACCAATTATTTGCCATCTATTCCAGAAAGTTTTTTTTTATTTTAACCTCATATATTGAAGCACATAGAAATGGGGACAGGGAGACAAGAGGTGGTTACTGTTCTGACTGCAGTACAGTGACAGAAATGTACCTAAATGTCCACGGAGGGATAGTGGCACAGCAGTACCAGTGGAAACACATCCCAGGGGAGTGGTAAACCTGCACTGCTCAGGCCATGCAGTCTGTGTTGGAATAAACAATTTTTTATTAGTACCTAAACCAGTTGGTTTAGCTAGACCAGAGATATTTGTGCCATCATATGGGTCATTTTCTAAACCACAAGAAGTGTTTTGTAGTAATAAGTCACCCTGTCTTGGTGGATGAATAGACAAAATGGGCAGGAATTCAGCTATCAAGCAAAATTTGCTTTCTGGCAAACACACTCTGCAATGTTACATATGCAGACACCTCCATCCAGTCCTAAACTGAGTAGTCACTGAGTGAAGTCTGTAAGAACGTGGATTTTGAAATAAAAGAGGCAGTTGTGCAGGCTCAAACTGAGTTCTGTTTACAGGGTCAAGATCCAAGTGTCTATCTAGTTTTATTACATACCCCTAAATAAATTATTTGCATGGACAGAATTTGTTTAAAAATGAGAACAAAAAGCCAGAAATTTAGATTGTGCTTCCAGCTTTACAATGAATTTAGGATCTCAAGTCAAGTTTACTCCACATCTTAGAACACCATGAACCATTCCACAACTAACCTGAATTCAAATTAATTCCCTCATCCTAACAAGACATGTGAGTCAGGAAAGAAGGACAAGGTGACAAAGAGCCTTCCCACTCCTTACAAAGACTACTCACTTCCATCAAAAGTCTCCAAGAAGTTCTTCTTCATTTACACAACCAAACTCTTGTGTTTTGTGCTAATGAGCAGGATTCGAGGCCAGAAATATTTTGGTCTGGTTGTTTTCTTTGCTTTTGAGAAGGTGATATGTGTATTTAACAACGTCATATATAGAAAAGTCAGCTAAAGCTCTTCCTACATGCTTTGGGTTTGCAAGCCCAAAGCTCCACTTAAAAAACTAAGCAAGGAGAAAACAAACCACAGCAATCCAGCAGCAGTTTGGAGGCCAGGAAGTTGCTGAGCTTGGCAGATGAAGCCAAGCAGCAATAACCTTGCAGCAGAACAGCACCTGCACTCTAAGCCATTCCTGTAGAGTGGCTCTAACTTTCACGGGCAGAAGTCTTCAAGGAAATCTTCATCTCATTCCACTCCTTTTCTTTTATGGCAAAGAGATCCATCTGTAGTAAGTTCTTTGTAAAACACTGCAGAAGCTGGCAGGTTTTTAGCCTTTCACTGGGGATTTCCCTTTTGGAGAAGGAGGCAAGTAAAGGTTTCCTTTGCTCACCATTGGTTTCTAATGCTACCATATTGCTGCCAGCTCCAACAGAGAGCTCCTTCCACCAGCAAAGACTCCCCCAGGCTGTAACAAACTGCATTACAGTGGATCTGGGAATGACCTCTGGTTCTCATACCATTTGTCCAGAGGAAATCAAGCTGGCATCCACCATATCAGTAATACAGGACTCTAAGATCACCCTCTCAATGATTTTGGATGGACCAAAAGCAGTATCTGTATCTAAGCAGTCCATAACTTGCTTTCTGTGTTCACATTCAAACTTCAAGTACAAGCAGATGCTTCCTCAGAGGAGGACTACAGGCTAGGAAAGAACACAATCAGATCCCCACAGTCTGCTGGACACCCAATGCTTTTGGGCTATTCCTCTAGATTCAGTATGACAATACATGAAATTAGGTACTAACCAGCATAAATAAGGTTATGAGTGTTAAGAGTGTTACACTCTGATCCTAAGGTAACCATTCACCTTAGAAATGAAACAGCAGCATCATACCCCTCAAAGTTCTTGCTAAAGACCTCCTGCAAGACTGGACAATTCTCCTGCCCCTCCCTGTGCCTTGGTGTCCTTGCCAGCCCAGTGAGATAACAGTTTTGTAAGTGTAGCTGAAGGGCTGTGTAAACTGAAGACATTAAAAACTGCATTATGATGTGCAGTTTGATTTGAAATAATGAATATAGCCCATGTAAAATGACAGGCCTATGGTAAGTTCCTACCTTCCACCACTTTCCTGCTGCAACTTCCACAGCTGGTTGAACCTTCATGTTTCCAGCTCAATCTATTTTACACTAAGCCCCAAAATGCAGCTAATAATACACAGGGTTTGTAGCTGAGGATTCTGTCAAGACTTTAAAAGGGCTATTTTGGTTTTTTGCCCTTTAAATTGATCAATTATTTTTTGTTGGTCAAATCTTTGACCTATCAGGCAAGTCTGAGGAGAATGTTACAGAATCAGTTATCAGCTACAACCACAAGCCAGCCTATGAGCAAATCTGCTTGGCAGAGGATTCTTCAGGTTTCAGAATGTGAAAGGACTGAAGTGGGCAACATCAAACTGTTTTGCAGGACACTGAGTGTAAAAGCGAAATCTAAGTAAAATCAAATGAGTTCAACTTATCCTCCAGCTTTTGTGGGTCCTTCACATAAAAGAAATTAAGGCAGAACTCTGTGTGTGAAAATAAGGTGGAAGTTGTGCTTGGCCTAGTTACTGTGGAGACTGACACAGTTCAATCTGTGGTCACAAGCCATCAACCTGTGCTTAGCAAAGAAGGATAAGTAGTTAGCACCCCTCAGAACATTATCCCATTTAGTGATTTAATAAATGCTGGAGATTTCCTCCTCCCTTTCCTGAGAAACAGATGAAGGACAATGTTTGAAGGGAAATAAAGTAAGCTATGTGCACAAGCTAAGTCCTTTGGGCCATGTAAGCAGCAAGTGTATATAGGCTCCTTCTGGCTAGGGGCAGTGCTACTTTCACCCCGAGTTCTGGGTTAGTTGCTCCAGGATGAGCTCTGATCCTTCAGACCCTTGGTCTCTCTCTTGCATGGGCCATGCAGCACATGTCCACAGCCCCCTCTCACTTGGACCTGGATACTGGAAGGGTTATGGAAGCATTTCAGAGGGACAAGGGTTCTGCTCTTTCTCTGCAGGCTCACGTGGATTGAACTAAACTAGCGTTTACAACTGTGGAGTTTCTTATTCCAAATTCTCCTTGGTTCTCAAGAGCGTCTTTACTCAAGACTAATTTCATCCTGGTATATCTGATAAGAGACTTTTAAAAATACACATTTTTGGTGGAGATATAGTATTCATGTGGGCATCCAGCCATCCCTTTTAGAAAGAAAAAAGTACTTTTCTGCAAGCTCTTTAGTTTTCTGTTTGTAGAATAACTTCTTGGCAGATGCTGGTTAATTGATATGCACATTTCCAAGGTCATTTTTTACAGTGAAATAAATATTTCTCTGTTCCCTTTCTAAATCCCTGTGTTGCCCTCATGCTGATACCCATAACTACAGGGCTGTGTACTTGAAGCGTGGAGTCACACTCAAATTTTCACAAGCATTTTCCTTGAAAGAGGTTTTTGCTGTCTAGCCAGCAGTGCACTATGACAGCACCTATGACAGTGTGAACAGCTCGGGAAGAGTGAGCTGCAGAAATCTGGCTGAGAGAATAAACTCCAGCTTGGAAAGAGCCTCACTTGTTGGTAACAAGATTTATAACCACAAGAAAATCATCATTAAGAAATACTGGTCTTCTGATTCACTGTTTAGTAGGATCCTGTTCCATAGCCCCCAGCTCTGGCTGAGTTCCAGTGCCATTATAAACCCACGACAAAAGTCCTCTTGATTTTAACAGGATGAGTTATGCCAGTTTTACCATTTGCTTTTAAACCCCCTCCTGCAGTGTCCTTGTATCCAGATCAGATATACACAATCAACTGGGTAAAAAAACCCAGTTACTTACTGTCTTTGAAGGTTTTGCAGCTTACTGCAGCCTGTGATCTGCTAGAAGAGGCTTTTGTGTTCAGCTCTGGTGCCTCCATCGCCTCTGAGCAGCTCCTGCTTCCAATCACTTGGTGGTGCTGCAAGAGAAGCTGAAGGGGCCTCAGCTGTTCTGGCCATGGGGAGCTCATTGTTCCTTTTTTTTCTGGAAATGACCAAGAAGAAGGATAGTCTGGAAACGTATTTCAGCCTGGTCATGTGGTGACACACACCGAAGAAGAGGAACTCCATGCCAGGACAATCTTACAGGTGGAGGAGTAAAGGAGGTGAGCGACAGAGAAACAAACATTTGTATACAAGAGATTTATATTCAGCCTCAGCTGCAAGAGGGGAGGTCACTGCCACAGCTCTGCCAGACCTCCTCAGGAATTCAGAAGAGGCTCTTTTACAGAGACAGCAATGAAATTTGTGTTAAAAGTAAGCATGGTTCTGAAGCAGGGTACACCAAATCTTCGCCAGCTCCTGCCAATCACTTAAAAAGAAGTCCTAAGGAAATTCAGAGAAACAGATGATTTGTATGTTTTGTAAAATTCTGAAGAGATTTAAATGCAGTTGCACAGTGGAATTATAAAGGAGAATTCAAAATCATACAGCTAGACTATCTTCAATGATATTGCATGTCTTGACAGACTGATTTCTACTAAAAACTGCTTAATTTCTAAGACACTAGTTGTGGTGCAGGGGATGTTCAATCACAGTGGGAGAAAAGTCCTTGCAGCAGCTCCTCCTTCTTGCCATCCTCTGCCTCCCCCCAGCTCAAAGCAGTGAAGGCAGTGCCCTTGGGAAGGCTGCTCAGCCTGCTCTGCTGGCAGCCCTGTGCCTGTGGCAGGCAGGATTCCAGCCCCAGCCCCGACACCTGCAACCTGCTCCCATCCACGCTGATGCTTTTGTGAAGATCAGCAACTGAAGGAAACAGATGCTGCTTTAAGCTTTGGCAACAGCTACTCCAAAATCCTTCAGCAAAGAACCACTCACACAGCCCAGACAATCATTTCCTCGTGCTGACATCCACTTCCAGTCCTGCTGTAGCAGCAATTCACCTTCCCAGTGTTAAACACATTTCCACCTGCCAGCTGCCAAAACCCAGCGTTTACTTTTGGGCAGAAATGAACTGACTTTACAGCACAATAGAACCGTTTTTCCCCCTTTCTGTGTGGGTGTTTCTTTACTTGAAAGAAAGGTACTGTATAAAAGAGAAGGAAAGCATCTTTGATGTGTATGTGCCATTTGAAAATAAAGGCTCCCTCTCACATACCCCGAATTTTAGCAAGAAGTAGCAATTACAGGATTATCTGTTACTTCAAACATGAATTCTTTGGATGCTGTTCTTGCCTCGCTTTGTTACATTAATAATTATGTTTTAGGCAGTCTGGGGTTCTTTGGTATTTATAAACTGTAGTTCAGCATTAAAAGTGCAATCACAGAGTTGCTCACCAAAAGGGAAGTTTGCTTTCTGTCCCGTTGATAACAAGTTTCAGCAGGTAGCTAATTAACATTTAAAAAAATATTTCTTCAGTCCTTTTCAGGAAGAAAGAGGGCAGATGAATCTCTGAATGAGGTTTTTGGTTTTCTTAAAGACTTGATGAAGTCAGTCTGTTTATTCCTCCATAAAAATTTGCATTTTGAATTTGGAAAAGCTGTTCTCCAGGCATGCAGGAGAACATGCAAGCACTAAGGAATTCTTATCAGGCAAGCCACCAGCCTTTATTAGCATTCATGCCTGGATCAAGAAGAGGAGGAGAGAAGACACATAAATACCAATATCTGTAAATCAGACTGGGGTCCAACAGCTGCAAAGGTACTTTAAAGCCAACTCTTTTTATGCACCTTGGTCTGTAAGTTGGACACGACATCTTTCAAGGAATTTTACTGTTATAATAAACTCACACACAGAGGTTCAGCTGAAAAAAAAAATGTGGGGTGGAGCAGGAGGTAATTGAACATGTCAAACAGTAGTCAGGGTTTTTTCTGACAGAGCTATTTCAGAAATGCTGTGAGTTTCACTCTCTGAAATGTAAAAAACATTTTGCTTCATTTTCTAAAGAAAATGGTTCTTCTCAGAAGGGCAGCTTTCATTTAAAAATTGACCTAAAATTTAAAAAGAAAAGTTTGGGGTTTGGGTTTTGGTTTTGTTTTTAAAAAGGTAACTTCTAAAACATAATGGGACAACTCAGTACCTGCTGCCCAAAGCACACTGGCTGACTGGAAACATACTTTCTTTTTTTTTTTCTCTCTTTTTTTTTTCCCCCAAAATGAACTAAAAACATTTTGTGCTGGTTCAACGCATGAAAAACAAAATATCCTTTATTCACACCAACAGTCCTAACACCTGTGAAGGCACAGAAATAGCATTGTTCTCTTCTTGAGGAAGCTGAGTGCACAATAGTCCAGTGACTTACCCGAGATCACGTAAGAAGTCAATATTATTGCAGAGAATTATCCCTTCCCCTTTCCTTGTTAGTGAAAACTATTAACAGGCCCGTCAGAAACAAGCTGTCATCTCATCCTGCCAGTCTCTGCAAACAAAAAGAAAAAGCTCCAGTGAAACAAGGACTGGAGGTAGATCTGATCAGAGCTGTCTTGCATGCACCATGCTTACAGTTTGTCATTCTGAGCGTGGGGGGTTTGTTCCTGCTGTTGATTTCATAAAACTATGACAGCATTGAGCAGGGACCAAGTATCAGAGTACTCAGCAACACCTCACATCAGATGGAAGTCTCCTTTTTACCCAGGCTTTGATTTTTTCCTCCTGAGATTTCCAAAGCTCTGTGCTGCCCAAGATAAACACCTTACATGAGGTTTTACACTTGTTTACTTGACACACAACCACCAATATCAAAAGAAATAACTACTCTTCAACGGCAGCTCCCAGCAGACCCTGTAAAAACAGTTCTCAGCAGGGCAGGAAGACCAAGGTGTTGGTGAAGAGCTGCTTGGGATGATGACGTGTGTGCACAGAGGGGAGTTTCAGTGTACCCAGGACACAGCTCTGTCTTTATGCATGTTAGGTCCCTGCCCTGCATGAAGCCCAGAAGGATACTGTCAGAACAAAGCCTGGAGAGAAACAGGACTTGAATGAGACCACAACACTCATTTTTATCTTTGACTCTTGGCAGTGCAGGTCTACAGAGCTGCCACAAAACCATTTTGAAATTCGTTTCCAGAGGCCAAAGCTAAAATCTGGGCTTCACTGCCCTTTGTCAGCAGGCAGAGGTTGCTAGAGACAGCCTCTGTTCTCAAGTGTTTACAGACTGCAGAGAAGCAGACACACAAGTGGCCTGAAGCAGCGTGAGGAGATGACTGGCAGCCTGGTGGCAGGTCCTGCTCTGCCAGCTCATCATACCCATCAGCAACAGAGATTCAGTGCAGCTTTATTTACACCAGTACTTTGCCTGCCCTATTGAGGTGACTCTAAATAAGCAGAGGCTACAGAATGTGCTCTTTCCATACAGTCATAAGAAGCCTTTTGGCTGGAAGAGATTTTTAAGATCATTGAGACCAACAGTTCCCCCAGCAGGGCCAGGTCCCCACTAACCCATGTCCCTCACACCACATCTCCACAGCTTGGGAACCCCTCCAGGGGTGGGGACTCCACCACTCCTGCCCCAGCTCCGTTGCCCTTCTCTGGCCACGCTCCAGCAGCAGATGAGGGGAGCTGCTGGAAATGCCTTGCAAAATGCAAGCTGTTACCATGGCCAGGAGACTATGCACAGTCACATTTCAGATCTCTGTTTTGCCTGCTCTGGGCTCAGCTACTCTGCTCCAAACCACCCACGTGCACGCAAGGCAGCTTTATAAAGTTTACTTTTCATTACCAGTAATGAAAGAGAATGTCTAACCCTAAGAATAGCCATGAAACAAGATTGTCTCCTGGGTCAGCTTTTGTTGCAGCTCCATCCTGATCGTTGCCTGCCTGCTTGTTGCCTGACTTTATGCAGCACAGGATACGTAACTCAAGACACATTTGCTGCACATTTTGAGACTGCTGAAAAATGATGTTCAGGTGTATCAAACCCAGTTTCTAAAGGCAGAATCCCACACTCTCTTCTGAGAGCTGCTATGGTTCATCAGTTGTCTGTCAGACCTCCTGTTGCATTCAAATGAATTGACAAAAAAAATCCCATTACAAGATGCAGAGAAGAAAAGCAGTTTCTTCCTCCAATCATATTTTGTAAGTATTAAATCCAGACTCTGCAAAGCAATTTGTCAGCAATAAATTCAACAGAGACGTAGAATGGTTGTAAAAGATCACAGTTCTGGTGAAATATTATCACAGAATAATTTCCTAATTAATTCATAATTGTATACCACAGCCTTCCTTTTTCACTTTCTGATATTAAGCAGTAACTCTATCCACACTCAGTGTATATGTGTGAAAGAAACCTAATAAGTCCATATTGAATCATATGTCATGTATGAACAAAAGCCATCTCTAGCAGTGGGCATACTTCAGTCCTTCAGAGCATGCCAAGAGATCTGGCAGGACCACTCAACAGGAATTCCTTTTGGCCTGCATCCCTTGGTTTCCTTATCATGAAAATCAGCTGGCTGACCAGGGGAGTAAGAAGGAAACTACTGTTTGCCAGATTTTGGAAAGATATGGGGTTAGAACATTTCCTGAGATCATTTTGTCTCAGGACCCAAAACCACCTCCAGATCTACTGGTTGAGATGTAGCCATAAAGACCAAGCATAAATAAGACAGGAAAACAAGAGGCCACCAACCCATCCTGTTCCACGTTTGATTAGAAGTATTTATCTTAGATTCTGAAAATGGAACCTTCTTGTACCATAAAGAAGCCTTTCCCAGCAATCATGTCAGTGAAATCCCACAACTTCACACAGGAACTGAAGAATTCTACTAACCTTACAGCCACAATCTGGGGAAAATTCCCATTAGACTTCTGCCCACACAAGACCTGCAGGCTCAGGCAAGAATGTTTAATGTTGGAGACCACAGGAACCAGGGACTGAAGAGATCTAGCAGGCTTCTAGAGCCATGTCCCTTGCAGATGTATGACAGGACAGCAACAGTGGGTGATCCACAATTTATCAATATGAAAAAGTTGGCAAAGATTATGTCACAACCCTGTCAAGGAAACCCTGAAAAAAAAGAAATTGTTTAAATCAGAAGTTGGAAGCAGCCAACATTCCACCAAAAGCTTAGAGACATGTTTCAGCTGAATGGTTTGAAGGACCCAAGGTGTCCACACAACTCTAAATCAAAGCAAAGGCTCTTAAGTGACTTAAAGTTGTTGAAAATGTACCACAATTGATGGAATTATTAGTAAAAATGTGGTCAGAGGATACTGGTGCCTTCAGAAAGACTAATAAATACTCAGTAGACAGCATGGTAAAAATAAGCAGCCTGTTCACAGAAAACAAGGAGGAAAGCAGTTGCATGCACTGATATGGTAACAAGCTATGATTATACATGGTACATAGAGCAGTATTGACCTACTCAAGAATTTGTTAGTCCTTGTTGGGCAAAGGTTAACTTCTACTAATCATTTCATCATTCTATTTTTTTATATGAAATGTGAATGAAAAAGTGCTAGTGGCAATTCTGGATGTGAGAATTACTCAGCCTGACACAAAAATCCAAGGAAGATCTATAAAACAGGCAGTTGAACATTAATTCTGTAAACTTATGAGTCTTCAATGCATTAAGATTGCTCAGCAGGGTCAAGTGTTCATGTAAAAAAAGAAACAGACATTTGGATAAATATATAACAAACAAGTTCTGATAAAATTCAAGAGGTAAACAAAGTAACAGGTTTAAGAAGAAATAGAACATGGATCTAACAAACTAAAGGCATGATAGAGGAAAGTAAGGTAATAGTGGGGTGGGAGAACATGCAAAATTATGTGAACTAGTCAAAACTAAAGATTAATAGATTTAAAAGGACCCATCAAACCTAGGGCATCATGCACTTGAAATTCAACACAGAAGAGGAACGTCAGTGCCACACGTGTATAAGTAGCTACTCCAATTCCAAGAAAAATGAAAGAAAACCTCTAATACTGTAACAATGTAAGGAAAAAAACTGGACAGCTGTATGAAGAGAACTTCTTATTGACCACCTGCATACATGAAAACTGAAACCAGGTTCCATTCAGGGAATAAAATCAACAATGAAATAGTAATTATTTACATTTGTTATGCTTCTTTCTTCTAACACTAACTTCCTTATGATAAACTCAGTCTCAGAGAGAACAGAACAGAGAGAGAAAGGCACAGAAATTTGTAGTGGTACTGGAAACTTGTCCAGAAGTAGAAAAGAGGAAGGTTAATGCTATTCCATTGCACTGAAGAGAGTGATAGAAAAGGGAAAAGAACAGGTTCAGGCAGGCAGCTGGCAGCGTGGCTGTTGGCTCAGTGAGGCTGTGGCTCCCTTGGCACTGGACTCCAGGGAAACACAACCTCCCTCCCAACTCCTTCTGTCCAACAAGTGGTGGTGTCCACCCAGCAGAAGGCCACAGCATGGGGAAGCTTGGTTCTTCCCTCTGAAGCACCCAGACCTGTGGTTCACTGCTGTGCTCATTGACTCCTGACCATCTTCACTCTGCAGTTTTGCCTCTTTATCGTTGTGGTTTTGGGGCAGTGGTTTATGAACAAACAGGCTTCTTAAACTTAGATCATCTTGTAAAATACCTGAGCACCTGGGGATTGATGGAACTAATGCAGATATAATCTGTTCAAGTCATTATTTTATTGTCTATTTGATAAGGAGTATAACTGTTATTCAAAACATATTTTATTGACTGTTGTTCATATTCTCTTTTAGTCTTCTATTAGTACTTGACAGAATTCCCAAAGCCATTAAGGTATCCTTATCCACCCAAAGAGTGGGGAATTTTGGAATGAACACGATGCAAGGACCACAAGAGCAGGGTCAGAAGAAATGTCTTTTACTTTCAAAGCCAGCTTCTATTACTGCGGGCACCCATTCCAGCCTTGCCTTAACAGGCCAGAAATGATGAGTGAGTTAACAGCACAGAATTGCCACGCTGAAAGACAAGGGGAACTGCTCAGTGCAGGTGCAAAATTCCAGGGGCTTGAGGCACATCATGTCAGCTCTCATAAGTAATCATCTTCTAACACTGCTATTATTTCAGGTGCTCATCACTATTTACATGGAAAACAGTCATCATCATTTCCTCATCTGGCCACTTCAGGGAACTCTGTAGGATTTAGATAATACTTTTTTTAAAAAATTGCATGGATTATTGAATTAAATCAAATGGATTTGTTGGCTGGGAGGGGGAGTGTGAGGAAAAGAACCTTATTGCCATTACTCAGTAAGTTTATTACAGATGGTTCACAAAACAAAAATTACATGCTTTGTTTGTATGTTGTGTGGCAAACTTGAAACCACAAGTGTTTACATGTGCTGCACGCATACACTTTGGGGTTTTAATAGCTGGTTGACAAGAGATTAAAGGCAGAAATATGGCATTTTATTAAAGCAAACATATCAGTATGCCTACCATGATAAAATGATCTAGTTTTCTTCAGACACAAAAGTTTCTGTTGAGTGATACCTTTGAAATTCCTTGAGGGCACCCTATTATTCACTTTCCTCAGCAGAGAGCAGCTGCAAATGGTCTCCAATTTTCAAAGAGTATTGCCTGGTCATTCTTTACTGTCAAAATGAAGAAGAGCATAAAAGTTAAGTCAATAAAGTAATATGAAATGCTTAATATAAAAATTCAAGAATGAATGATTAACCATTAAAAACTTACAGTAGCTATTTCAGCCAGGAAAAAAAAATTAACATTTCCCTTGAAACCTATTAACACTCCTTGTAAACAATATTCTTTCTTGAAATATATGACCTTTCCTAATGCTCTCCATACACATGGCATTTTTCTTATATCCACTTTACCTTCACTGATATGCAGCTGAATTCCTCAGGAGAGGGTGTTTAGAGCCCCTTCCTCTGATGCACTGAAAAAAATGTATTCTTTGATTGCATTCCCCTTCACAAATACACCTAACCTTCAGCTTTAGATCTTAAAATCCTTCCCTCATCTGAGAACCACGTGGCCTGTTGGCACTGTTGACGCGCCACCACCATTCCAGCCACAGTCGAGTGTCAGGAATAAAACTGATCTGGTCCATCTGAGCCCCTGATGCTGTTTCTGTACAGCAGGTGAAGTAACACACTCCCCTGCTGCACTTAGCAGAACAGGACGTTTCAAAATCACACAATTATCTCAGCATCTAAGCCTTAATCACAGGCAGGGTGACTGCACATTCTGCCAGGCAGAAGACGGGCACTGTGATCCAATTTTTAGGCAAAAGCAGCTCTCTCGTTTCTGGGCTTGCTTAGCCACCAACTTTTCCTCAAGTGCTGACTCTGTTAGCAAGGTGTTGTACAGGGGAGGGAAAAAAATTATACAGAAGCTGCATTTGTGCACGGAAGACTGCCAGATTTGTATTTTGTATTGATCTCAGGCTACCAAAAGATGACTTTAGGAGTACACACAGGATCAGGACCCGAGGCTCCAGAGGCTCCATGGTGGCAGTGCAAGCCAAAACTTGACCTACAATCTTTAGGTGATTTGTAGCTTGCTTGAAGCAATTACATTGTTAGAAAGAGTTTATGACTAAAATGACTCAGACATACCATGGTGGATTTAGAAGGTGGCCACTTGAAAAAGATGGCAAAGGAAGAGAAGAGTGATTGCTAGGGCTGGCTTCCTGTGGCTCACTCAGCACACAGGTAACTGTCATTGTGACTGGGACTTC
>NW_008591387.1:0-2745 GCF_000691845.1 Merops nubicus
CCCCTTTCTTTTCTCTGCTTGTGATCAGTAAAATACAATTACCCAATTACCTCCCATCATCCCCGCACTGATTGGCCAGCGGCATTAACGCTTGCTGGCAGGGGAAGGGATGGGAGCTGCTCTGACGTGGCACTGCTGCCACCTGCTTGGCACCGGGGGAACAAACCCGGGCTAACCCTCAGACATCTCCCAAGTCAAGCAGCAGTCACTGAAAAAAACAAGGGAGCATCTTAAGGGAAAGAACAAAAAAAGAAAAGTCAAAATTCATTTTCTTAAAAGCCTGCCTGATGCTGACAAGTCCAACCAGTGCTCGGGCTGCTGGAGCCGAGGGAAAGCAGTGAAATGAAATGAGGTAGAAAGCTGCCTCTGCAAAAGGACAGGATTCACAGGTACCAGCTCTAGCTGCAGAGGGATGACAATAAAATGAAATGAGGTATAAAGCTATCTTTGCAAAAAAGAAAAAATAAAAAAGTGGCAATAACCTGCATGGCAAGGCAATCTGTTTTCTAATTACAGGAATAAATGTTTCTTTAAAACCTGTACACGCATAAAAGCGTTCCCTAAAACTGCATTTTGGCAGATGTGCCAGGACAAAAGCCCTGGAACTGCTTTGAGGTTTCAGTGGATTTAAGTGATGGCTCCAATGAGCTCTTAAGTGACAGCAGCACGATGTCACAGCTCACCTATCAAATCTGCCACAGTTTCATTAGGATGATTTCTGAGCAGGAGTTTTGATGTTTCTGAACTGACTCCCTAATTTGGGCTAGTAAGGTACTGACATGTTTGTTCTGTGCTTACCTACTCAGCAATATATGTTTAGCTGGAGTTATGCATGTTGCCTAAAATGCTCAGAATTGGGCATTTCTGTCTTGTTTTTTCAGAGACCTAAATCCCATAGAAATTTTACATCAAACTGCATGTATAAAGTTAGACACGCCACCATCTCCAGGATCAAGGGAAGCAGAACATGGATGATGTATGTACCAGCATCTGTCTCTCTCCAAATCAGAAAGAAATTATTTATAGCTCTAACTCCCCCACACAACCCCAAAATAAGGTTTAGTCAGGTGCTTCCGTGGTTATTAAAGCAAACTTCGTATATTAAGCAGTCCCTCTGAATTATTTCATGCACGAGAGAACACATCCAGCCCTTGGTCAACCTCAAACAGCCAAACCACGTTTGGTGGCCTTACTCAGCCTTCAACCCTGGTGTGGAACCAGCATACTCGAAAATAAAAGAGCAAACTTCATAGATTAAGCAGTCACTCTGAATTATTTCATGCACACATCCAGCCCTTTGTCCTCCCTCAAACAGCCAAGCCACGTTTGGTGGCCTTACTCAGCCTTCAACCCTGGTGTGGAACCAGCATACTCGAAAATAAAAGAAGATATATTTTAAGTGATATGCCCTAAGTTTTTCTCAAGTGATAAAATCCATAAGCTAGCTGAGTTCAATCAAATAACACACACTGAATCACTACCATTGACTTGCAGATGTATGCTACTGACTCAGCAGGCCTTCTGGGGAGAAGGTTCTACCAGACCTAAGTTAAGCAACTTGGATCAGAGGTTTAATTGCTGTTGGGTCATTTAGCCTCTGATCTTGCTGTCACTGCCACCAGTGCCAAGTGCTCTGCAGAGGGTGAAAGGCTGAGTGTGTAGGAGCAATGCACAACCCCAACATCAAGGTCTTCCTAGAATGCTCAAAGAGACTTTGAGGACTTCTGGAGAAGGCTGAGAGCCTGACAGGAGCTGAAGTTGCTGACAAGTAACAGTCTTTTTCTCAGTGAGCTTATTTCATCCCTGTCTGATTCACTGATGCCGTTGGTGTATTTGGGGCCCAAAAAAATGTCTTAGTGGCTTGGGTTTTTTTACTACTTAAAACCCCAAAGTTGTTCCTCTTCCCAGAAGGATAAAAACATCACAGCCTAACACACGTTTGCTCCACTGCTTCTTTAAAAAGAGCCTGAACAATTTCCTGCTAGCACTAAAGAGCCTGTGAGCACAAGTGAAGGTTTCTTTGACTGCATTAAACAAATATATGGGTGTCAAAACCAGAAGAGATAAGAGCCTTTGGGGATCTAGCCACAGGCTAAGACACGAGCATCTGCAGTGGCTACAGTGGATATAAACTCACACTTGATTTTTGATGGAAATTTGCACGTTCTGTATTTCTTATGTCATTCAAATGACAACAAAATACACGTTTCTAACAGATGTCAGCACTTAAATGTGTGTATATAGATACACACAGAGATAATATATTTGCTAGCACAGATGTGACTAAACACAACATCAGTATCAAGACTGGAATATGCTGTAGGCTATGATACAATCTCTTGTAAAGTTTGTTATTTTTAATATACCAATTATGCTTTATCACCTAATAAACATAGCAGATAATGATTAGCTTCTTAGAAAATAACTTGGAAGCAATCTAATTTGTGATATTTATGAGGTGCTGTATGAAAAGGTAAATGTCCTTTCACTAAACAAAATACAAAATACAATTATATGATGTTTTACAAGTGCGTGTGCCACCTCTGCAGGAAACCTACTTCAAACAGCTCTCAGTATTATCACAAGAAGGCATTCACTCAGATATTAAAAGCATGTCATTAGTGCTAGGCAGAGTTCTTTGTGTGACTTCTGCAGTACACTCCATGCTGTTGCCTCCACACAATGTCTGTTGCCTTCAGTGTTTGATTTTGCAGGTTTTCTGGGTGAGAAAACCAGTTCCCTACA
>NW_008591387.1:2776-12158 GCF_000691845.1 Merops nubicus
CACCCAACGTGGTGGTGCTCACAATGACAGCCCCATGGAAAACTTGGGCTGCCAGATGTGGTGCCAGGGTTACAAGCACTGAGAAGCTGAGATAGGAGAAATATCTCAGGGCCTTCAGGTCCTAAATGAGGGAACTGCTGCCCTCCATGCCCATTGCCTACGACTGGGCACACTTGGGGGGACATGAGGAGTTAAGAGCAGCTGCCACCTGCTCTTCTCCCTGCCTAGAAGTGTGGCCATGCAGCTTGTGGAATGGTCACTGCTGCTGCGTGAGCAAAGCCTAAGAAAAGAGAATTCTAACCAGCACATAAAGTGGAAAAACTTTCAAATTGGAGGAGTATAACCCAAACTTCAGGAGAGGAGTGAACCCAGACCATTTTGCTTACACACAGTGAAGTGAAAAGCAGTTCCACGTTGTTCTAAGTGACAGCCCTGCCTTCCTTTTAAATAAAGATGAAGAAATTGTAAGGGGAGCTCTGGAACATATTATTCATTCCATTTTACTAAGTGTTGCTGAGAAGAAGCTGCTTGCACATGGAGACACTCCTTGAATCCTCTTAGAGCTTACTGCTTTCAAAAGGGAACAAAAACTGCTGACAAACATGCTTTTGACTGCACGGATCTAGGATCGAGCTCACTAATCAATTCAGGGATTTAAGAGAGATCCTGAAACCCTCAGACTATATAAAATATGTCACATATCATCCCCTGGGGAGGTTGTGATTTTTGTCATGTCATCACAGCTCATGGTGCACATTTTCCTGTAGAGTATATCCAGTGATTTCACTGATCATTGTTCAACTATTTTAATATGAAAACCACTAAAATCAGGGGCATATCAATCAAAATTAGTAGCTATTATACTGCCTCATTTATTAATTCTCAGCTGACTATTATACTGCCTCATTTATTAATTCTGATTTATTCCTGTACTGATGTTTACAGTTCTATTGAGAACCTTTGTTTCACAGGTAATGTTTGTTGGGTCACAGAGGTTTGGAAGAAGTTCCTTGTCAGGAAAACCTGGGGAAAACCACAGCACATGTGATTTTGGCAGACAGAAGTTTAAATGATGGCCCAATATACTATTTTTTCAATAATATCTATTGTTTCTGGTAAAGATGGAACTGAATGGTGGTTTTCCTTCTTTACATTTGAAAGGAACCTTATTCTCTGAAGTTCTGCATGTTCCTTGTCCAGTTGGGTTAACAGAACATATTTAGAATGGTTGTTTTATGATTTTTCATCTTGGATGTTAACAACCCATCACTGTAAAGCTACTGGAATTCTAGGAAGACTTCCTAGAGCTTTTCTGCTTTTAGAACTGAATCCCCTTTTGTCAGCATTTCCAGTACAGCAGAGACAACCAGGTCACCAGGTGGAACAGGAGCCAGCAACGTGTCCCTGTCACAAAGGTGGCCAGTGGTCTCCTGGGGCTGCATGAAGCAAAGCAATGCCAGCAGGCCAAGGGAGGTGACCCATCTCATCTGCTCAGCACTGCTGAGCCCACACCCAGAGAACCACGTCCAGGGCTGGGCTCTGCAGCACAAGAGAGACACGGACAGATTGGAAAGAATCCAACAAAGAGTCACTAGAGCATCTTTCCTGTGAGGAAAGGCCGAGGGACCTGGGATTGTTCAGCCTGGAGAAGGGAAAGCTTAGGGGGAGTCCTAAAAATGTCTAAAAAGGCATGAGAGTGCAAAGAAGACAGAGCCAGGCTCTCCTCAGGAGTGCCCAGTGACAAGTGGAGAGGCAGTGGGCACAAACTGGAACACAGGAGGCTCCATCTGAACATCAGGAAACACTTTTTTCACCCTGAGGGTAACCAGGCACTCCACGGGTTGCCCAGGGAGGCTGTGGAGTCTTCCCCCTGGAGATACTCAGAACCTCTCTGGATACACTGCTAGGCTCTAGGTGGCCCTGCTGGAGCACCAAGGCTGGACTAGATGACCTTCAGAGGTCTTCTCCAGCCTCAGCCACTCTATGATTCTGTCATTTAATAGTTGATAAAAGTACATGGATAGAAGCAAAGCAAGAAGCCTTACACTTATTTAGCAAAAACATTTTTTCTAATCTGCTTTCAGATTCTCTTCTTCACCTGCTTGCCCAGGAGAATTATGTGCCTAGAATTCAGCTCAGAACTAGCAGAGAAGGGTTTTTTTTTCCCTAAAACAAATGCTGCTTTGAGGAAAAAAAAAAAACCATGAAAAAGACAAATCACTAACAAAAAAAGTTAAACTTTTCCTAACTTTGCTCTTGGGATTGTTGTGCTAGGGCCTATATTTATATATACAAATCCACACAGCTGGTGTTAGAACATTTATGAAATTACATCCCTATCAAAAGCTTACTCTTTATGGCTGGTAATCACTTTTAAGTTTACCACAGCATGACTTTAGGGTACCTGACATTTAATAGAGTATTACATCTTAAGAGCACTCACACATCCAAAAAAAGTAACTCTATATTAAAACCCCCCAAAGCTTCCTTTGTACCCTGCAGAAGAATTCTGGTTCCACTGAGATCACTGACAAAATTTCTGCTGCCTCCAAGACGACCAGAATTTTACAGAGCATCTTTTTTTGTGTGTGTGATTTTTATATTTTAACCTCTATTCCCAAGTCTGTGAGCTCAGCATCTTGAAGAGTGACGTGACGTTCATCTTATTCCCCCAACAATGAAGGACCAGCTTTTTTTGGTTGCTGAGTCACAACCAGCTCCTCCCAACATGCACACAGGCAAATGCATTTGTTCACAAGTACTGTTAACTTCATTTGGTGAGAAATCTGGCAGGCTTTCACTTGGCACACTGAATCTCTCCTGTCTCAGGAGCCGTGTAGCCCTTTGCTGATGTTTCTTACATCTTATCCCAATTTCTACTTCAACTAATTAGTCCAGATTAGGAGTGCACATCAAAAGCCCTCTCCTATGACAGAATCAAATTGCAAAGGGGGATTTACATAGGCAGTGGCACCAGGAAAGAGAAAAAGCCATGCAATACTATCATTAATAATAATAATAAAGGTGATTTTGTATTGCTCTGTTCCAGCTTCCAGTTCTTGTCAGTGGTCATGTTTTTCAGCTTCTTACAAAACGTGAACATTTTGGATTGAAAGGATCTCCTGTATTCAGCACTGAAAAATCTGACTCACAAAACGGCTTAGAACAAATTTCAAGTCTTTTTATTCTAGAACAGTCCTGAGAAAAATGGCCCAAATCCTGTAATTTTCCTACAGCACTCATTTCAGGCTTAGAATTTAAATCTGGACAGATTCTCTCCTTTCCAGAACTGAGTGCCACTGACATGAAACTGCTGCAAATTGGGTCTAGAGGGAGGAATAATCCTTTGATTTCAAGGGAGGGTCTCCAGATTAATGCAGCTGTAGATGAGAATAGAGCATGGGCCTTCATTTTATATTCTTCCCCCATCTAATATGCATTTGGTTTTGTCAATCATAGAATCATCAAATCATTGAAGCTGGAAGATGTCAGCAGAGTGAAAGAGAAAGACTAGTTCTTTGAAACTGCATTTTTAAGAATGTAAAATTTAAGAATCTAAACATCTTGTCTTGGACATGAATGATGCATCACATGGGAAATAATATCTTTACAGTGTGACAGCATTTTTCTTTTTTCTTCAGTGAATTTTAAATAGCAAGAGTGTGATACTCTGACACAGGGATGAATGTATTAGACACCTTAATTTCTTCTCCCATGGAGTTATTGTGACTGAAAAATACAATTTGCATTTACTGAGAAGAAAATCTCAACTGCATATGCTTCAAAACATCACTGAGAAACAACCTAGAAGATATATTTCTACCTTGTCCTCATGCTTAGCACACATGCAAAGTGAAATTCTGCTATGGGAAAAGACCTGCAGTTTAACCTCTCTTCAATCTTCACTGCAAAAAGGATAATGAATTGCTTTAACCATGCAAGATCCCAAAGAAAATTATAGATTTCAGTAAATTGAGAAAGAAAAGACATGTTGTATGCAAAGAGATTGGCAAAATGGGAGGAAAAAAAGCTCACAGCAGAAATAACATTAGCCAAGGAGACAACTTCCATTTTCAAGATGTGTTTTCAGGTACTTAAAACTTTCTAAACAAGTTACTTCAACTCAATAGCTTCAGCATCCTCTGTACTCAACATCTGGACATCATTTTTACATATCAGACAAATTTCCACTTAGCCTTTAGTCACTATGAAAAAAATCCAACCTAGGTACTTTTTAGAGCTAATTTTTTCAACTTTTTTTTTTTTCTTTTTAAATCACTAATGGCTTATCCTTGACCAATGGAAAAAACCCCAGAAACTTCCTTCTTTTTTAGATTTATCAAAATTCAAATGGATTTACACACCCCAGTACATGTAATGCACAGAAGAACCTGTTTTCTTACCGTTGGTGCTTGCAGGAGTGTGGCCAGGGATGAGGACATCAAAAGCATTCTAGCCAGGACTCACTGGGATGGTATTTCCAGAGTCTTTGCATGACCTTAAGACAGATTATTTGATTTCTCTGCACACCTCTCACCCTACCTGTAAAATAGGAAGAATAATTACAGAATGTGTTAAAGAGGATGGACTCACCATTCACTGGACCAGGTCGAGTGAAGTTTCACAGTTGTGTCAGGGGTGTGATGTCACCACCATATGATGTGCACTGCACCAAGCAAGGCAAACAGGACAAAGATAAGGTAGCACTCCTAATAATTATATCCTTCTTTTCTGTCCTCTGGCAGTCAACACCTGACATTGAAGAACTTCAATGAATCATTTAAAGGGTGTCTGAAATGTGAAATAACTCATCATCTTTCAATATCATCTTAAAGGGATCGATGAAAGACTTTAAAACAATAGTGAGCCTTTTGAAATTCTTTTGGCATTTGCCTGGCCACTCCAGAGCAGAGCACCACTCTGTGCAGTCCACTGTGGTGTCAGCTGTCAGGAGAACACAGGATTGCTCTGTCATGCAAAGATCCACAGCTTCCATTTCACAAAGCAGTACCAGTGGAAGAACAGCCCAGACCCATTGGCTCTGGGTTTGCACTTAAGCCCTGGAAAGGCTACGAGGGGAAAATGTAACTATACTTTGGAGACAATACAAGGAAACTTGTATTAAATCTGTATTTAATACAAATAAACATCTTAGTCCCCATTAGGATAGGTCTATTTGAGAAGTTCTAAAAGGAAGGTTGAGAACATTTCTCATTCTTTATGGACTGCATGTTAGAAATCCTTCTGAGCAGTGAGGTTATCCTGCCAGTCACAACTGCTGGAAATGATGGCAAGAATAATGATCAGCTCAAGTGTAGACATTCTGTTTCCAATCAATGCTGCTTTAGACTCTGTTTTCCCACCATCCCTCCAAACTTCATTCCCAGTGGGTATGGTGCAGTTTTAAATGGAAACTCACCTTGCTGAACTAGATCTGAACTCCAAGACCTAGGGAATAGTTTCTTGTTAAAGGGACTGTTTCTGGTGATGAAGGGAACAAAAAACCTGCAAGGAAGGAAACACTGTTTTAAGAAGTTGTGCAGGACAATGGTAGGATTGTTTGGGAGCAGGAAAAATAACACAAGGTAATACATGAGTCTGGCTACAGCCAACACTTGTATCAAATGCTTTTTTAGGTGTCTTAGTCCTTATTTTCTCTCTCCTTGCACTTATCCACTACCTTGGACTGATTTTGCATTCCCTTCCAATTGTATTTACTTTATGCTGCTCTGTGCATGTAGGTGGAAATTACCTTCAACATGCTACTAAAAGAAATCTATCATTAAGAGATAAGGAATATCAGCATCAAAATATATAGTATTGATAGTCTTTGGACAATAAGTACAGGTAACAGTAAGAAAACTAAAATACTGGGCTGAATTTTTCAAATTTTCAAAGATTTGCCCACAAATATACTTCATGGAAATCAAGAGATGAAGGGATACAGGCTTTGAGTTAAAATGTTTCAAGAGGGGCTTATTTTCCAAAGCAGGCACAGCAATATTTGTGCAGTTGAGCCCCATTTAAAATGCATTCTCCAAAGATGAGCCAACTAAAATGAATCATCAGTTTTGGAAAACACATTTAATAACTCTAAGATGAATGCCTAGACCAGGAAGCAGGAATTAACCATCTGTGGGCCTGAAGTACAAACACATTTTACTAGAATTCCTTTTTTGGGAGAGAAAATTAGAAGAGATATTTAGGTTTGAAGTAGAAATTTAATGCAATCTCTCCCACAAGTAAGGTTGTAAAATTTCAACTTTGTATTAAAAACTTGCCCCAGAAATATGATAGTTACAGACAAATTAGTTTTAAAATAAAAATACTGGTAATAGCAAAGTACTCCAATTTTGATAACATGTTGGCTTGTTTTTCTTTATTTATTGCTCCTCCCTCCAGCTTTCTTAAGAAAATAAAACCAATGAGAAAAAGAAATCAATACCAATTGATATTTACTGATATTAAAAAAAACCAACAATAAATAGTTCTAATTTTTTATTTTTTAACTCAGGTATTGTCCTTTGACATTCATTTAAGAATCCAAATAGACATTACAATCACAGAATCACACTGAAATAGCTTTTTCATTGCCTGCTTGACTACCACAGGTCTAAGAATCAAAGATTGGTTTGTTTCTGCCTTTTACACAAAGAGATGAATCTGTTTATATACATGTTTATTATGACACATGATATTGCTTTAAATATTGTCATTGGTATGTATTTTATGGTCAAAACCACTGTAGGGGTGGATATTTTCCTAAAAGAACTTTTCAAACACCCATGACTTAAAACACAGAGAAAATGTTGCATATATTTACTCTAAAATAATGTTGCTTGTAGCTACGTCTGAGAAAACACTTATTAAATCTACTGCAGAGCAGACTGGAGTGGAAGGTGGCTGCAGACAGGTCCTTGAACTCCACAGTCCAGGATCTTCTGCTTGTCTGCAGGCAGTGCCATTGGCTTTGTTCCCACCAAATGAACATGCTGAAGTTGAGAACTTCTTGTTTTTCACATGAGAACTTCAACTTTTCTGAGCAACATCAAAGCATTCCTAAACCTGATTTATGCTCCAAACAAAGCCTCCAGGATAGATTTTAAAGGTATTCAGGTGCTTAAAAATGTGGATTTGGAACTTGTTGTGATTTACAGATTTTGTCTACGATCATTAAACATCCAACTCACATATGCCCCCATATTTTAAACAAGTTGTTCATTTGTTTGCTAATATAACAGAAAATAACTTGTTAAATGTTTAAGGTCTGTGTGTAACCTTGCAGGGCTAAGGAGAACTTCTCACAGGTAGCCAACATCACTCACATCAGCTTAAATCATACCCAGACAACGCTGGCTATCCTATTTTTTAAATAACTTCATTTCTATTCCTTATTATTCCTCTGAACAGAAGCAAACCAGCAGCTTGTCACTCTGGTATTAGGTGGGAGGCAGTGTACAGCAGGATTATGAGTCAGTCGTGAAGCTTGATGGTCAGTAAAAACCAAACCAAAAAAACCCTTGTCATCATGACTGGGGCTGCTCTATGCAGAGAGAAGATCCACTAGACAATGTAGTCACACATTCAGATGTATTTCCAGACTATGCTAATATTAAGACAGAGAAAAGATGTGAGGTGTTGCTCCCCCCACCACACTGCAGAGATCTTCAAATCCCTCCATCTTACACGTTCCTCCAGCAACTGCTCCACGTTCACTCTGGGCTAGCTCTGTTCTACACCCATGCCCACCCTGGGGACTTGATTCTGTGAGGGATTTAAAAGCCAAGCACCCTGATGAAGACCTTGGATGCTGAGCTCTAGAATGGCAAGGATTTCTGCTTTGGATAACGAGAGCAAGTGTATAAATATATCCCAGCCCTTTGTCACAAAAGTGTGTGGGAGCAGAGGAGTTTGTTAGGCAAGGTGCTAGAAGTGCTAGAAGCTCTCACTCCTTGCAGCTCTGACACGTTGTTATTCATTGCATGGTGTGTCACTCAGACTGCCATCAGGCCCAGCAGAGAGCAGGCACATTATCAGTGCTGAGCATGGGTCATTTGGGGGAAACACTCTGTCACAGCCCAGGCAAAGGTTTGCTGCTCTCTCTGGAACAGAGCTAGCAGCACAAGCTCGGGGAGCATCAGCTGGTTATGACCAACCAACAAAACTCAACCATTACAAATCCAGATTTATTGGTAAAGGCTTCCTGGGAAGGAGTCAGAATTCTGTATGTAAAATGTTCACTAAATACTGTTCAACCACATCTATCAGTCTTGGAGAAAGTGAGCTGAGCAAAGGATGGAGCCAATGCACCAGGTCTTGTCTGGACATGGGTATGGCTGGGAGCACACTTTGCACTGAGGAAGAAGATAAATAAGAGGAGGTAGAATCTGCAGAGCCAGGAAAAGCAGAAATCTAAAATCAGCCAGGAAGAACATAAAGAAATAAGGCAGTAAGGAGGCACAAATGGAGCCACCATGTTTAAACATAGACACACAAACCAGAAGAGGGTTCCATTAGATGAAGAAGGCAGTTTCAATTCTTGAACAAGAAAATCTCAGCTTATGGGTCTAAGTAATGAAAAATTGCATTTGTAGCTTTGAAAACCAGCTTACATGAACAGAACAAGTTATATGTGTTATTTGCACGAAAAAAATTGCTTCCTCATGTATTTGCTGGAAATGAAATCACAATGAGCAAGTTCATTTTCCATCCCCCTGTCTTTAAAATGATTGCAAGCTTGAGGTAACTCCAGTTTCTCTGCTGCTCTGTCTTCTTTCCCCACACAAAGCAGCACTCTCTCTTCAGGGGTTTCAGTTTTGTTGTGGAGCTTGTCTTCTAGCTGAATTTTTAAAAAGTAAATGCCTGACTGGGTGTCAAGAATAAAAACTCAGAGTGCAGCAGCAATTCAGAGAAATAATTCTCAAACATAATTAGCAGCTCAGGAAGTACTATTGTAGTGCCACTGCAAGCAGCCCTGTGTGAGACCTTCTGGCAGCTGGTAGCAGCAATTCCAAACCTTATCTGGCCTTCACCCATGCTGATATGCTTCTTGTAGAATTCAGAGGATACCAGGATACTCCTCACACTGCAATCTGCCTTGTCAGAGCAATAGTGATTGAGGTGCAAAGCATTTCTTGGGAAACTACTAACAGAGGAGCTAACGATCATCCACCCCTAGCAATAATATTAATTTCTTTGTAACATTATAATATCAAAAAACCCTCTAAGCCTATTACTTTTAAGTTCACAAAGAAACCCATTAAGTTGTATTCATGCAGGTCTTTTCATCACAGTGTGTCTAAAAGCATCATGTAGGAAACACTTGACAGACCACCAAAACCTACCCACGTTTTCACAGCCAGACCAAGAACTGCCATTCCTG
>NW_008591387.1:12189-57197 GCF_000691845.1 Merops nubicus
TTCTCCTGACATTTTCATGGGCAAACCATGAAAGTACAAAGTAGAGAAGGAGGGATGAAGGAGATCAGACTGCACAGGGACCAGCTGTAGCTCCAGTCCCTCAGCAACACTAGCCAAGAGAAGTGCTGACCATTATGCAGGACTCTCAGCTGGGTGCTGTGGGACATGTGGTTACTTTCTGTGAGTTTTATTGATACTCTGCTGTTCCTTGTGATTCTCTTCAACATATTCAATATTGAAAATGAAGTTAAAAGGAATGAAATTATCCAACACAGAAAAGTGCATCTCAAATTCCAGCCTTCATAAGACACGTCAGGTGTGGCTGGTCCAGTGGGATGTGTCAGCAGCAGCAGATGCAGTCTCTATTTCCAGTTACACTGATCATTCCAGATGAAACTGGCCTAATCTGACCCACAGAAATTTCTGCTGTTATGTGTCACATGTTTCTGAATTATTAGAAGTCAGGCTAAAAAGAAGTTTCAGGAAAGGTAAAATGCAGCAACTTGCTTTTTGTCAATCTTGATTATAAAAACCTGTCAAGGTTTCTCTAATCTATTGATAAGTCAGCTAGGATGTTTCTTAGGGAAAATCAAAGATTTAATGCAAGTAAAATGATAGAAACTATGAGATTTAGTTATAAGTAATTTTAAAATATGAACATATTACAAAATATAAGCAGAATAATTTCATGTGCAAATACAGCCCTAAATATTAACCTAGAAGAAAAATCTTGGAGACACTGATCAAATTCAACAGGTTTCATAGGAGGAAAGGGAAGATGAAATGATCAGAAGCCATGAAAACTCTGTTAGGGCTCAGCACATCAATTGGGGTATTCCCTGACCACTGCCACTCTTGTGCCAGAGCTCAGACAAGGAATAGAGATGTCTCAGCCTGCCAAAATCCTTCTGTGCTGAGGAACTTTCTAGCTGTAAGAACATGGAAGGTCTCACAAAACTCAATCAACCTCCCTGTCCCCCAGTCCAGGTAAACTCAGCCAACAACATGAGTTAACTCCTGATTTTCCCCTTGCCTTCAACACCACTGGAGTGGCCCTGGAACCTGCTGCTATGTGAGGGCACTGGGCAGCTGAAAAAAAGGCTGTGCACAGACTTTTCCAAACATTCCATTTGTATGCCCTTGGATTATAAAGCATGCATTTTATACAGACATCTCCTACATTTTCCAGCCTTAAATTGCTTCCTCTCTTAGACTATGATGCAGGCAAATCAATTAATCTTTGAAGAATTCTCAGCTTCCTAGAAAAGGAACACAAATGAAAGCTGCCCTGTAAAACTTCAGGAGCTGATCTGCTGCCATCCTTGGAGTGTATATGTCTCCCCTGAAAAATTTGGGTCAAGTCTTACCTGTTCCTTTACAAGCAGCACAATCCTACTTGTGGAGTCAAGCCCAGAGAATTTGTGCTCTGCATGACACCAAAAACCTCTAGTTTGGGTCAGATTATGAGCTGTGCATCAAAAGAGGAAGCATGGCCTGCAACAGTCCTGAAGCTGTGGTAGCCACCTCAGTGACAAGAAGTGCATGCAGGGAAGAATATTTCCTTCCTCCCCAGTTCCCCCAGGATTTCCCAATGGGAAATGCAAATGTTTCACACAGAGGATCAACAGGAATTTGCACAGCATGAGCTCAAGGGGCTGGAAAAGGAGCAGAGATCCTCCTGGGATCACACTTGCCTCTCCTGCTCTGACTCCTATGCAAAAAAAAGGGTCAACATCTAGCTCTTCTAAGTCACCCTTGGTGCCTTCACTGTCCTGGAAAGAACCATTAATTGCTTCATTTAACCCTTCCCTTAATTCATCACTCTGCATTTCAGGTGTCACTCAGAGGAAAAGATATGTTACCTGGGGGAAAACACAGTTAAGGGTATCTCATAAATGTGCAGTTTTTTCCCCTCTGTGCAAAAGCAATAACCTGCCTCTGAATTTAGGAACAGTCACCATTAGAACCAGAGGAAAACCCTCTGAGCTGCACACATCTCCTCCTGGACTGGCCACGCTTGAATGACCTGCACAAAGGGAGTCCCAGGGGGAAAATCCACTCATTATCATGGGCAAAAATTGCAGAATATTTAGCTCAGGGTGGTTTTCTCATTTTCTTGCACTTCATTCTCATGGACAGGCTCCCACATGACCATAAACAGTTTATCTGCCTCTTGGAAGTGATTGTCATTAGTGTAAGCCAGCAGTTTAATTAATTTATCACGTTATGGTTGCTGTTTAAGGCAAAGGAGTCATTCCTGCAATCTGTGGGACAATCATTGCTGTTATCTATTGGGAGTGTCTGAAGAGAGGGCTGTAAAAAGCAGAAATATTTCACCACCATTTTCAAGCCACAGAGGTAGCACAAACCAATCTGTTCACCATTTCAGAGCAAAGAACAGGTTTCTACTTTAGATAGCAATATAAAAAGACTCAAGTCTAGAAATAAAGGAAGTTCATGAGGTTTGAGCATATAAATAGACTCCACCTTGGCTCTAGAACCAGCTATCCTGTTTGTTAAGTGACTGTCAAGTCATTCTAGCAACACAGCTCTGATTTTCTTGTCCAGATTCTGACTGTGCTTAGCACAATGATTCTCCAGCTCACTTTTCTTTGTTTGGTTTCCACTCCTTCTCCTCATTTGAAGTAACTGTATTGAACACAGTGGTGGGTCTTACAAGGCTGAAAGACCACATACCACCCCTTTAATCACCCCCTTGCCTGTATTCATCTTCTGACCAGGCATTCCAGATACCCACATCTCTTAATAGCTGTAATTTGGATCAGCAATTTGGGAAAGAGAGAAACAAACATAGTAGATATTATAGCAAAAAGGGAAGATGGGGGAGAAAAATGTCACTGTGGATGACTCAGGCTGATGATTTTCAACTCTTCATGCTACATTTGAAAAGTGTCAGTGTTGAGGCATGACAAGGTACAAATACCCATTACTTGCAATGATGTCTTTGTCATTGCCATGAAAATGCCTGTGTGGGTTTTATTACATTAAAAAAACTGTATGAAAAAAAGTCTTGAAGTATATTGCTGGGTTTAATAAAAGCATTAGTGCTGAGGATCATCCTACAGCACCAGCTTTTTCATCTTTTATAACACATGAACCCTTTAATCCTTAATAGAATGAAGAGCACACACTCTTTAAAACCAAATTTTACTAACTAAAATATCTGTGAAGAGAGAGTGGAAAACACAAATGGCCTTAATGTTGTTACCCAGCTTTCTTTTCAGTCCTCATAATTCTAAAAAATAAATCCACTGCTACATCATCAGCCTCATCCCAATGACTCTTTTTGAGCAACATTTCCAAACTACAGGCTAAAACTTTCTAAGAGCCAGCTCACAAATCAGAGGTCAGTCAGTGAGACCCGTGGTATTTGAACCCCACAACTCAGCACCCCAGGCTTGCATTTGGAAATCCTCCCATTTCCTACCAAATCCCAGCTTTCCTGGACTACCTGAATGAATCTTTCAGCCTCTTTAGGGCTCAGTCCCATCTCCTGTAGATGGAAGACTTTCAACTGCAAATGCAGTCTGGTAAATAAATGTTTTAAAAACTTCTGTTTGTTCAGTTAATGTGGTAATTTCACATGACAGAGGCTTTTTAACTAAGAAAGAGGAAAGCTTTTCTTCTGCTGTTAGGAAAGTTATTCCAAGTTTTGCATGTTCTCAGGTTTTATATACAATTAAACTAATTCACTGCAGAGTTTTAATGCTCTGTGAGTCATAGCTAATTGAAAATGTACATTCACTTTTAGAAGATCTAGTCCAAATACAGCCCTCACACAATGAGACACTTTTGCTCACAGCAGCTCTGTTGCATATTCAAAAAGATTTCTGTGGAAGATATTCATATTAGATGCACTTCCTCCCAAAGAAAAAAAAAAAGAATCCTAAGCAGAATTAATAATCTCAGTGAAAAGCACTGAGATTCTCAAGCACTGGAATTATTTGTTGGAGAACTGGTTAATTCTCTAATTTTAGGATCCTCTGCTTTATTAATTTGAACACCAAAGCACTGAAAACCATCAGCAGGTTATTCCACCTGCTGAGATAAAGATCATTTCCCAGGGTTTTCAATCCCTTGAAAACCATCCCTGAGTAGGTAAAATAAGAACTGTTAAGTATGGGGGCAGAAAGATCAAATAAGGAGTTAACCATAAAATTGATTATTGTTAACTTAACCTATTAATTGTGGAACTCGAGGCATTTTTATCTTCTTCTCTAGTCCTAATTAAGAAATATTATGCTTCATACCCTGCAGACGTTACTATTTAAAGCCATTTTGCTTATGAAAATAAGAGAAGAATTGAAGCTGGTAATGCTGCATTATTTTAGGAAGAGTTTGAGGGAATTCCACTAGGAAGGTGCTGAGATACTGCAGAGGATCTAAATACTGAACTGCCAGACCCTGTTGCCTTCGTGGACAGCTGTCTGAAACCCCTTATGTCCCCTCCACTTTTCTTCAGGGAAACACACTGCTTCCTATTTTACTAACTAGCTAATAGATGGGAAGAAAACCAGCAAGTAGCAGTGAAAAAGATTGAAGAAATTTCTCCATTTACAAAGAAACAAAAGGCATCAAACTCCTGGCAAAAGCTGTAATCAAACGTAGCATCAAGACCCAAATGGCAAGTGAAATTTCCCCTATTCAATATGCAGCAAATGAGTCAGCAGTAAAACTCACTCCTTGTCTCCTTGCACTTGCATGCCTAAGAATGGGCATTAGTCACTCATCATTAAAAGTATAGATGGACAGGCCATCATTAAGTAGTTTTGTTCAACTTTGTGAAATATGTCTCAGCAACCATTAATGATAACTAGGATAAATGTTTACTTGGGATGAGTGGGTCACAAAGAGCAGGGTAAACACAGTGACACGTTCTTGGCACGACTCAGAAAGGAGCTTTGGCCCGGTTGAGGTCTCCCATATGTGTCCTGCAAGTCCAGCTAATGAGGCAGGACAATCATTAAACGTGGCTGAATTAATAGGACATGAATAGGAGGATCTGCAGATGCAGTGAGAGATGAAAGTAGGTCAGATTCTCACATTTAAATAGAAACAGTCTAGACAGCATCCGCATGAGCCTTGTCAGCCCTGCGCTGAGACCCACCACAAACTCTAACATCTATTTTGACTGATAACAAACATATGACTAAAAAAAACCCTCACATAAAAAAATCATAGACGTATGCAAAATGAGAAAAAACCCCAATGTTTTAGCTTTAGCTACTATTTAGTGAATTGGAAAGGTTTCCAGCACACCCAGTAAATAATCTGCTTTCAAAAGAGCTGATTTAATCCTTTTGGGGTCTCATCTTTCAACTCAAACGCTGGTAACTGTAACAAAAAAGTTTCTCTCGCTCTGTTAATATAGACAAAACAGGAAAAAATGTTGCAACACAGTGAGAACAAAGTAACGATACTTGACCAGAGCAATCCAAAGGGCTATTTTCCCTAAAGCTCTCAGGAGAGCACAGACCTAACACCATCCAAGCCCCAAAAAAAGCTGCTGGTGTCAAGAAGTAAGGTGGTCCTGCCCCTCACCTTCCCCTCTAATTGCCTCTTTGGAAAAAGATACTGCTGTAATTACAGCTGTAGGTGGCAATTATCACCCACCACCTATGTAATGTACATTCTGACCAGTTCTCAGGTGAAACCTCTCCTCAAAATACTTTGGTATGAATATTATGTAGTGTGGTGTGATGAGAAAACTTCATCACACCAACAAGCAGGTTCCCTTCTAGTGCTTGTTCCATGTGTCCTAGGAGTGCTCAGTACTGAAAGGTAGTTTCTGAAACTGCACTACTTTTACCAGAAAAGCTGCTAAGGTTCAATGTATGGTCATATTAATTAACTAATTTGTTTCTGAGCTTCTCTTTCCCACTACAGATCATGGAGAATCACAGAATGGTTTGGGTTGGATCTCTAAAGGTCACCCAGTCCAACCCCCCTGCAGTGAGCAGGGACATCTGCAGCTATGTCTATTTTATTTGTTTATACAGTTATTATTTGTTGATTTTTGCAGGGAAGACGTTTCCTCTATAAGGGAAAAAACCCAGAGTTTAAAAGAAAAAAATCAACTTTGTGAAAGAAATGTTTTAGCAAAACTTTCCCTTTGAGGGAAGGATGAACAAGGCAGAGAACCACTAAGAGGTAAAAATTTAAAAGCTATGTAGTTTTAGAATTGGAGATCAACATATTAAATAAAAATTCCTCTACTGTCTTCAAAAATTAAATTTGAAATTGAAAACGTTAAGTTAAATGCACTAATTAAAACTCCAATGTTTTCAATAAAACACCCTTTTAGAAATAAGAAGTATTTATTTCCCCCCAATTAAGTCCTATAGTTGTTTCAACTGAAGAACACTTTTTCTGGCATTCCCCCAAAAACAGTTTCACTCTTTTCAATGAGGTAGAAGCCCCTTTGCAGCACAGTGAGGAAAACAATAAAGATTATTCTAAAAAGGCATCTAATTTACAATCTAGAATCAAGGTAAATGTTTCAGGTTTAATGGGTTTCTAATTACCATTAGAAAGTCAACAATAATGCTAGATATTGACTAATTCTTTCCTGATGTTCATATCATTTCTCAGCAATATAAAGTATTACTGATTTATCCACTGGATTTAGCCCAGCACCTTTGTGTATCTCCAGCTTTTCACAGCTTTGTTCTCCACAGCCACAAGTGTTGAAGCAGCAAGACCCAGATGTGAAAGAACTGATGCCATAAAGCTTCTGCCTTGAAGATCTCAAGATGAAACCACAGAAGTAAGAAATATCTTACAAGAGGGCAAAAATACAACTAGATATTTCATTTATTTGAAGCACAAGCTTGTTTCCAGATAAGTTTCAGAGGGAAAAAAAATAAATAAAACTACTTGGAGAGGTCTGAGAAATAAACTGTCAATATTCTACACCCCAATATCAAAAGCTCCACAAGTTGAAAGGCATCTGCCTTGGACATATTTTTAAATGATTGTTAGTCATGGATTTAAATCAAGATTCTCCCAGGGAGATTAAACAGCTTAACAGCCAGCTGCTGCAGAGCAGTATCTGGCATATGCAGAATTGATCAAGTTACCAACTTTGAAGTGAACAGGAGAGGCTACAAATGTTCCAAATCATTCCAATCCAAACAGCAGAATGTATAGGTAGAAATGTTAGCTGGGTAGTGTGTGGTGTAATGTGACAGTAAATACCAACTGCTACATGGACACTTAGACCATATGGGTTGTTCTGATAGCCAGCTATTCTACTCTGAATTATTCAAAGTTATACCAGTGTAGTCAGGAAAACAGACTTAGGTCCACTTAGGAACATTTATTTCTTCTTGTTCTGAAAATCTTGAGATCTCTCAGCAACAAAGCTTTCCAATTCTACTGAGAAGCATTAGGAATGGAGGAAGTTGATTCCTCTCTTCCCATAGATTGGCTGATTCAGAGAGTGCCAAAAAGAGATCCCAACTCGTTACTTGGTTTTACTAAATTGGTCAAAATTACAACATTCAATGAAAACATGCACATTTTATGAATTCTCATGTGATCTTCTTGATAAATGCCACACAGAGAAGGATCCCCCCACATCTGCAGGGTCAGTGGATGTAGGACACAAACAGGCAAATTTCTTCTCAGACACTGTTACATGAATTTTGCAGGTAACACAAATATTGTTGGTTTTGTTCCAAAGTAGCTTTCTGCATGTAACTTGGCTATGGAAAACTGACATGAATAATGTCCTGATCACCTTCATCAAAACACCTCATCTCACACTCAGCAGAGCAGCCTGTAAGAAGAAATCCTCATTTTCAGGAGCAGAAAACTTCAGCAAAACCACACCAGATGTATTTTCAGCGTTTCCAAAGTCTGCTTTGGAAAGTAAAGAGGTAAACAGCACCGACTGTTTTGTTCAGCAGTGGAGAATCTAGTTAAAAACAACTCAAAAAAAAATAAATATTCCTGGGAGAACATTCCCAACCCCTTCCACAACATTTCAGATGACTGAACACTCCCTGCAGACAAAGACCTATGGATGTTACTCTGCTATTTATAGATGTTACTCTGGACTGGCAGGCCAAGCACTCTGCTCTGACAGATGGGGAGATGTTACCTGCTCTGCTGCAGCAAGAGCAGCACAGGAACCCTTCCCTGGCAAGGCAGGGAGCTATCCCACCCAGAAGAGAGCATTCTTTGTCCCCTAAACAAAACAGAGGAGCATGTTTCTCTTACCTCTTGAGGGAAAGCTGCCAGTGTCATGGGCAACACCAAGCTCAGAGCACTGGCCAGCAAGGTTTTTTTTGCAGGGGATCAAAGACTGTGACGCCCACAGAGGAGAAGGTTACGGCTCAACTCCTCGAAGCAGTCCCTCTGGAGACCTCTTCTGGGGTTTGCTGAGTGCCAGGAGCTTTTGCTGTCCCTGTCTGCTGGACTTGTGCTGCAGCTAGGCAGCAGGATCCCAGCAGAGTTTGCCTCTTTCTATCAGCTCCCAAATTGAATTTGAAGTGCCTATGGCGCTTCTCTGCTAGGAAACGTTCAGCACTGCCACAGACACTCCTTCCCAGAAGGAGCCATTTCCAGGCACCAGGGTGCTTTTAAAACCTCTGCTGTGTCTGCAGGAACACCAAGAGTCCACAACTATCTGCACAGAGTTACCAGCAGGAAAAAAAAGTCACTGCTGGCCTCCTTCACTGACCTAGAGGTGACAAGGGCACAACCCCATGGCCACGGCTGCTTTGGATGGCAGTGCTGGTGTTTGGGCAGAGCACCTCTGGCCATCTTCACCTTCACAAAAGACACTTTTTTCCTTCCAAATTTTTTTTCCCCAGATATATAGTGTATATCTAGTAGTTCCAAAGAGAGCAGTGCAGTCATATATCCCACTCTGGCCAGTGAGACATCCCAGGAACACACAGCTAAAACTTGCTAAAAGCACAAATAGAAAGATTCCAAGGAAGCGCAAACTTTCTTGTGCTGAATACTGTGTTCATTGCCCCATATTACTCACATGTGAAAATAAATGACTTAAATCCATCTCCTAAGTCAAACAAATAATAGCTTCCCAGTTTTTTAAAACTTGTCTGACAGCAATTTAAATTTCAGCTTTTTCAAGCACAAACAGAAAAGATTCCAAGGAAGCACAAACTTTCTTGTGCTGAATACTGTGTTCATTGCCCCATATTACTCACATGTGAAAATAAATGACTTAAATCCATCTCCTAAGTCAAACAAATAATAGCTTCCCAGTTTTTGTCAGAGCTCCATGTTGAGATGATAGCAGTAAAACTGCAATTATGATGTATAAGTGGAAGCTGTAGAAGATTTATTCAAATTCTACCTTCATTTGCACTCAGAGAACATCATAGGAACTCAATTGCTTTCCTATTTCTCATTCTAAAATTATTATTTTAATTGGAAACAGAAGCTATAATTCAGTCTTTACTTAAAGAACAAGAAAGAACAAGAACTACCATAAACACTTCATCCCTTAAAACCTAATCAAGACTTAAAGCCAGAGTTGGACTAGACATTAGATGAGAAAAACAGAAATACTGATTTAGTCAAACTGTTTGAAGGAGCTTTCCCAGCTATATTCCTAACCAACAGCCAGGAAATTATGGAAGATAAAAATATTATCTGCTGGTGGCTGTTTAGTAGCTTACATGAAAACAATTAGTGATCTCACCTTCATGATTTCCTAACGTTTTTGAGAGGTATCTGCTCTTGAGCTGACTCAGAAGAGCAGCCAGGGACAGGCTGGGTCACAACTCACCCACTGAAAGTGGTTCTTTCTGACTCAGTTCTTTCAGAAGAGAAGGAAGCTCTCTTCAGCTCCTGGTTTGTCAGTCCAACAGGTTTTAAAATATCTCTTATGATTCATACAAAGAAAGAGGACACAGAGAAGAACAATGACAAAAGATGCACAACTGCTTGAAAACACTGAGATTATTGAGAGGGAAAACAGTAGTATATAAAACTCTTCTGGTTTGGGGTTTTTTTTTTCCACTTTCTTTCAAGAAAAATGCATTTCTGGTCAGAGTGGGATTTAATAAGGTTCTAACAGAAAATTCTGACCAATTGCCACGTTCAAATAGCACAGTGAAAAATCTGACAGGATTTCCCTGACAATTAAACCCCTTCCAATGACTTTTCTGTAGTGGCAAACTGCACAATACATATTTAAAAGCATGATTAAGAGGATTAAGGAGATAAATGCCATTTCAGACTACGAAAGCATCTTAGCCAATAGATTAATTTTATTTAGAAGACAAATTTGTCCCCAGGTGAAGAGTGTTTACCTCTTCCAGTAGTTTTAAGTCAATTCCATTGCATCTCTTCCAAAAACCACACTGGTAACAAAGTCAGGTCATTAAGTAGAGATAAGTCTGAAAAGATAAATGACTTTTGGCAGTCTTTCTATATTAATCTGCCCTTTAGTTACAAAATCTGAGAAGTAGGATGCTCAAGTAAACAAAAGCTACTGTATTTACAGTAAGTTCAAGAGGAATCCCAGCAGTCCTCCATCATTTAGTGTGGAATCATGACCTGTGGAGGCCACTGGTGAAGGTTCCTGGCTCTGTTCCTAACTGCACCCAGCTGAAACAAGGCAGAGATGAGGCTTACTGAACATGAAACCACTGCTGGGCTCGTTCTGGGTGTTACTCTGCTTCCTGTCATAAATCAAAGCTAAAAGGCTTTTCTGATTTTCCTGTGGTTGCCAATGGAAACAGTTAGCCACTCCCCCCAGGGTGGGTGGCTGAGATGCAATAGGATGCTACCAGGGATGCTCTTTTTGCTAGAAATACTCTGGCATCCAGAGGAGGAAAAAGAAGAATTACTTTCTACTCTGAACACTCCTCCCGTAAATGCACAGCTCTGTTGAAAAGGGTGGGGAGACTGCAGCCTGTCTGCTGCTCATGCTTCCACAGCTGCCTGACCTTTCCTCTAAGCACAGCAGCCTACAGCACAGCAGCCTCAGCTGCCTTCTGGGGCCACGGACTTTGTGGAGTTTTATCCCACCATCAGTGTTCTGAGCCTCGGGCAAATCCTTCAGTGCTGCTCTCCTGATCACAAAGTCATTACCTGGTCTCTCTTCAAGCCCGTTTGAATTCGTGGGTGGAACACATCAGAAAGGTTAAGGAGTCAAAAAATCTCATCAGAACTTGTTTTCAGTCAGTTTTCCTGCTTTTGTACCAGATGGAGCCAGCAACTCGAGAAGTCTGGACTGAGTCTATCAGATGGTCAACAGATCACTTTCGTGTTTGCCAAAAAGTTTAGGGATAAAAAACAGAAGCATATTCTATTGACATTAAAATACACGCAGACAGATTTCTGAAATGACACAGTAAAACACTCTGGAGTGGGAGGATTTTCTGCACAGGAACTAGAGACTTTTCTCTCTCAGCAGAGTGACTGGTGACTAGGAACCTGAGACAGTTTCATTGGGGTTTTAGTCAGGGGAAGCACTTCATAAACCAGGAAAGATGACACTTGGCAGAGCAGAGCCTGACCCCCAACCCTGGCTCCAGGCTCCTGTCAGGAGCTGTGCAGAGCCAGAAGGTCTCCCCTGAGCCTCCTTTGCTCCAGGCTCAGCACCCCCAGCTCCCTCAGCTGCTCCTCCCCACACTTGGGCTCTAGACCCTTCCCCAGCTTCGTTGCTCTTCTTAAGACAAGATATAATAAGCCAAATATTGGCAGTATTCTTGTTAAATAGATGGCAACTCCTTAACCTTTCTGAGTACCACAGTACACAGTAAAGAATAAGGATGACAAACACTTCATTGGATACTTTGATATTTATCCTATTTCACCTGAAATTGATTTAAACTTAAAACTCAATGGCAATCCCCCCATCCACCTGTTGATATCTCTAATTCTGAGATGTAGAAAAAGACCAAAGTCTCATACTTATATTGGGCAACTCCCTAACCCTTCTGAGTACCACAGTAAGAAGCTACACAGTAAAGAATAAGGATGACAAAGACTTCATTGGATACTTTGACATTTATCCCATTTCACCTGAAATTGATTTAAACTTAAAACTCAATGGCAATCCCCCCATCCACCTGTTGATATCTCTAATTCTGAGATGTAGAAAAAGACCAAAGTCTCATACTTATATTGTCAGGAGTGGAGAAAAAAAAACAAAACCAACAAAACAATCCAAATTGTTTGTGTTGAACCTTCTCTGAGAATATTATTTTGGTTTAAATTTATAGTAATTCCTGTTCCTGGATGAAGATAATGTGTAAATAATTTGAGAAATACAGAGTTATCTATTTCATTTCCACAGAGAGTTTTTTTTTGGTATCAAAAATTAGTCAAGACTCTTTGTTATAAGATATTTTCATTTCTGTTTTTCATAATGGGTTCCATGCCAGCTTGGAAAACCTGAGATTTACAATTGTATAACAATCCCTAAGTTCTATTCGTGACTGAGGGAAGCAGATTCATTCTGAAAACAAAAGCCCTCCAGAAGAAAACATTCAAAGACAGACAGCTGCTTTTTGGCAATTCCTCCCTCACTGCATGTCACCCATGTGCTGTAATCCACACCCAGACCCTGCATGTGTGTATCTATACAGTTATTCACCATATATTGTGGTGCCTATAGTCACCAGCACAGTCCACGATGCAGACTAGCAGACAGGAGTTTCCTATTCTCAGCTTTTCCCTCTGAAGCTGATTGTTTTTTTTTTAAATAAGCTGTTTCAATGTCATGTTTTTGTAAATTAAACCATGGTTCTCCCTCCTCTGTAGTATGTGCTTTATTGGACTAATTCATGGAGGTTTAATAGTGTGTCTGTGCTATGTAAGTAAATAACTTTAATTTGGCCATCTGCCCTAGAAAATACTCCAGTATAATTCATCTCCAAGGCCACACTCAGGCTTGCTCCCAGAGCCATCAGGGAAGACACCTAATGGATGTTTATGAAGGCAGCAGATGTTCATTCCTGATGACATCTGAGGCTTTACCACTAAGAAATCCAAGAAAAGAAGAAGCCACCAGAGCAGCATGCAAACTTCCTGCAGACGTGCTACTAACTGCTAAAAGGAACTGGGAGGAATTTAGGGGCAGGCAACTCTAGAAGTTCTTTAGTAGTTTAGTTTGCTCCTCATTGGTACTTTCCCTTCTAATTCCACACAGAATTCATTCATGTAAATTTGGGGATTTCAAAAACTATTTACACATGTATCTGTATTTCAGAAAACTGCCTGCTTTGCAACAAAGAAGTACCATAAAAATATTCAAGTGCCTAAATGATTTATAAGCCTAAATTCTATTTTCCAAAGTGACAGTGGCACTTACAGACCTAAAACTAATTGATTGGCAATGGGACTCTGGTTTCTACTTACGTAATTAATTTATGATTATGAGACTTAGACTTCTAATTCACATAAGAACCGTTAGCAAGTTTCTATTTAAGATTCATGAATAATTAAATCCACAAAGATTAAATGAACAATTATGTGACAGATACACGGAGGGATGAAAAGTTATTAGCAAGGCTGCCTTGTAGTTGTCTGCTGATGCATCTCAGTGCTGGTGTCTGGCCTTTCATCCAAAACATTCCCAAGTATTGACCTTTCTAGGAAGAAATATCATTTTATCATATCAATGGAATTTATGACTATCTGCTGTTGATCTGATTGATAGGGATTTTTTTGGAGGGGAGAAAGATGATACAGGGATGGCATTTCCCATGATGATTTCAATGAAGTGAAAGGAAGTTACAGGTTTGGATGAAGAAAAACAGATTTAACATCTGCTAGAGATCCATAGAGAACAAAATATACAGTGAGAAGAGCTATCAAGAGGTGAAATCTTTTAGTCACTGGATTTATACCACTCACATTTAAAAAAAATCTCACTAGCTTCCATTCCTCAAGTGGCTGTGTGTGTAACCTGGCAGGGAAGATGAAAGGGGTGAAAAGACTCCTGCAGCTTTCCCAGGAGCTTTTTTCTGCTGTTTGTTAACAGCCATTACTAAATTAAACTCTGCAGTACTAGATCCTTTCAGCTGCCTTCACTGGGCTTGAGAGGAGGATTTCAGTGACCAGAAAGAATATGATCTATTACGTTAGGAATTCAGGTGCCCTGCAACAACTAGTGTGAAAATATGTTCACAGAGTATTTGCAAAATTCCCTTCTCTATAGTTCACAGTATATGAACATTTTAAAGGGTTACATGAATGGAAAAACAGAGACAAGACAGAAAGACAAGTTTCTGGACTATACTGTTCCAAGGACAGACTGAACTCCCTCCACAGTCCACAGCATTCTACTGGAATATGGCTCTGTGCAAAGAGCAAATGAAAGGCACAGCAAAAGCAAATTATTCATGACTTTACTAGAGGTGACAATAATAATTACCCAAGCCAAAAATTCTTCTCCTTTGATGTATTCCCCCCCATCTAGGCATTTACATCTCATTTTCGAGATCATTTGGTTTCTAGCCAAATACTTTTGTTTTGGTATTTGCAAGTTTTCATTTTTGTTTTTGTTGTGACTTACTGTGGGCAAGGCAGCAGGAAAACCAAGTGAACAACCAACCTCCAGACAAACACGTGCAAAAACCAACCTCATTTCCATGGAGTCATTTCTTTGTGCCTTAGAAATTCTCCACTTTATTTGAGCTCCTATGCTTAGTGTTTTGTACAGCATGATGGAATGGGCAAAGCACTGCATGGGAAAGAAATCTTCTGTCACATACCCAGTTCCTAACTGGACCCCTTAACCTGTGTTTATTTTTTTCCAGTATGAAAGAAAAAGGTCTTTATATGAGTAAAAACAGAACCTCTGCAGCCCATCACTCTAGTTGTTATCAGCTCCCTTAACCTTTATTGACAAATGCACTTTTTGAAGCCTGTTTTGCTGTGCTCTGGAGAATAATGGGGCCACAGACATTGTTAAGCAGTCATCCCTCCTCATTTTTCTTGAGGAATTATATTCTGACTCCCTGCCCTGACTTTACTGGACTCCAAATGCACACAAATAGCCTTAATGGCATCATAAAGTATTATCTGCTATTTAAATGCAACACTGAGAGTGAACAACTAACTAGGCCCCAGAAACTCACTCTTTTAATTCACACATTTAAGTCCTACTCTTTTAATCTTCCCGATGAAGCCTCATGGCAGGATGGCAGCATCTCCAAATCAGCCCTTTTGGAATTTTATCTGAAAGATGCCATAATGCAAGACAACTGCCTCTTGGCTAAACTGCTCCTAAACTTCTCCTCAACTACAGCCTAAGGAGAAACTTCCCTCAAACCACCACCTTGCAGGATAAAGCTTTGGCAGCTCCCAACTAAGAATGGAAGTCAAATGAAGAGATGGATTAGATAAAACTATATTAAGGTTAAATTAAGTATTGATAAGGCTGATAAATCATGATATTACCCCGGTGTGCCACAACACAGAATGACATATGGCAGAACCAAATGCCATCTGAAAGCTGGAATGTGCTCCAGACTTGAATCAGCCCAGGGAGATGACAAGAATCCTAAATGACTGACTAAAAACCTGCAAGGGTTATCTCTAGGAGTGAAAACTTTCAGCTCTCACTTCTAGTTTGGCCAAATATGACTACAGAGAAAACCCCCAAGCCAAGCCCACAGCTCAGTAAATGCTATTACAGTGCACCTCTCCCCTGTACCCCTGCATCAATTAAAAACACATCCTACTTGGAATAACTGAACACTAGGAATGGTGCTGACAAAATGGGGAATGTCAAACTTCAACCAATACTAGTAACTGACATTCAAATGGTTAATTTCTGGCATTAAGATCTATGTCATTGATTTAGGGAGGAAAATCAGTCATCACACAGTCATAATAAGTTTTCTGCTTTGAGTATTATATAGTAATAAGAACATATTAGTGGGATTTGAAAAGCCTGTACCCACAGGAAATGTCTGGCTTCATTTACAAATCCTGTTTTTTAAACCACTGGATGTTTGTATAGAAACAATTTTTAGAATATCCTCCAGTCCTTTAAAGAATGATTTTTTTTCTATAAAAAGTCATAAACCTTTCTCAAATATTATGGATCTCAAAAGAGATATTTAGTCAAACCTGACTTTGTACTTTTGAGCTATGTGTATAATTTCTCTGCTTCCAGCAGAAGTTCTCACCAGAAGCATGGCAGAAGTAAGCATGATGTAATTGTTAGCAGAGAAATACCAGCATTTAATAAATCACATGCTGCACTTGTCATGCACGTTCTCACTTGCAAGAGATCAGGGCTCTGCCTTCTGTCCCAAAATCTACAATGTTCACAAGTTGTCAGGATCTGACAAGGGGTTCATCTAGGAAAGGCTCAGAGAAGAAACATGAGTTTTTTGCTCCATCTAAGGATTAGACATCTGGATCTCAGCTGAGACCCAGCCCTGAGAAAGGAAGGAATCTGCATTACAGAGAAAATAGCAGTTTCCATTTCATGCAGAGTATGAGTAAATGCATTTTTAAAAAGAAATAAACATAAAACACTTCATAAGCTTGACTTGTAAAGGCAAACAATGGTGGTTAGTGTATTTAGTGCTATCTAAACTGGCAGCCCTGGAGGCTGATGTAATTTTCCCTAGCCAGAAAGCCAGGAGAGTGTCTCACAAGCTTTCCAGTGTACTAAAGCATGTAAGAATCATTTACAGAGATGACAGGACATTAATTAATTCAAAAGGCCCTTCTGAAAAGACTGTTAGGAAGAACACTGTATAACAGAGTTGTTACCATAGAAGCTGTAACAGATCTTTTACATGACTTCTCCCCTTTAAAAAGTACTCTCAAAAATCCCTTCCAAGTGATGCTGGACCAGGCTCAGCCCAGGCTGCCCCCCCAGCAGTTCTGAGCAGGGACCACTGGGACAGGACAAGGGGTGATGGTTTGAAACTAAAAGAGCACCCTGCTCCAGCTGCAGATGTCCCTGCTGCCTGCAGAGGGTTGGACTGGATGACATTGAAAGGTCCCTTCCCACCCAAACCAGTCTGTGGTTCTGTCATTTCCCTGCGTGACCCTGGAGACAGGTTTGGGCTCTGTAATACAGAATACAACACAAAACCACCCAACCAACTTCTTTGGAAAAAGGCTCAAATGTTAAAAACAGAGGTTTGGGGGCAATGTGAGGTTTCAAATGACCCAGCTGTTGGCCAACAGATCCTATGGGGTCTAGGAGGGGTTTGTAAAAACAAGTTAAATACATGTCAGGAATCAGTTATACCTCATCTTACTTGGAAGACAGAGAACCTAGTTGGTCTTTTTAGATCTTTCCACTCATCCTGGATGATTGTTATACTGATTGTAGTGGCTTTTGTTGCTGTATAATACAGCAAAAAGGTATTTAGTAAGTGGTGTTGTCTTTGGAAATATTTATTTAACAAAAATGATGAAGTAGCTAAAGGGAAATGTTCTTCTAACTCAATGGAAATGAAAAGCTTGGATCATCACCATGGAGTTCCATATTTCAGACAAAACTCCCATTATATTCAGTCAGCTTCTGCCTACTACACATGGAATGCAACACAGGACAGGCCATTTCCTAGTGCAAGACTTGGAGTGACACACAGTGGTGCCACAGCAGAACCTGAGAAGCTCCACAGTGCATTCAGATAACGAGGCAACGTGCAGCCCTGCTCCACAGCCCTGGTGTCAGTTTATCCTGCTGGTTTTAGGGCAAATTGAGTAAGATACCAGGCAAAAGATGTGCAATTTCTTCTTCATCTTACCCGTGGGTGTCAACTGCAGCTTGAGATCCAGTTGCCATATGTTAATGTGCATATTAAATTAGCATTGCTACAGTCACAAAATAGCTAATCCTCTTAAAAATATTTCCAGCCTTTGATATTATATTAAAAATAATTGACCTAGGATCAGGTCAAAAAATAAGGATCAGGTCAAAATAGATATTGGGCAATTAGAATGTAGAAGAAGATGGAGAGCTGCTGCCAGCCAGCTGGAATCAGCTGCTCCTTACTCTCCTGAGTAACAGGTTTTTAAGGATTCTAGCTGCAAACACGCTGAAGAAACCTGAAGATCATTTTAACACTCTGACATAGATGGAAAGAGCTGAGGCTAGGGCAATGCATGTGGCTCCCAGGAGGATAATCCACCTGAGTTATAACATTTTCAATGTGCTGCATAATCTAAGTATTACTAGGACACAGGTGCCTTTGCTGTTGCATAGGAACAGGTGCACTCAGGCACACCAAGTTATTTTTAATAAAGCAATTTCCATTTTAGACAACGTCAGGTGGAGATTCTAGAAACAGCTTCCAAATTCTGAAGTGCCTGGTGCTGCCCACGAACACACACAAGTCTCCAGGCTTTGTACAAATGCTCTGCCATGAGGGATTGAACATCAGAACTGCAGACAGGATAAAAGCTTGGTGCCAAAACCCCTCCAAAAATATCCAGGAAACACAACTACGAGTCACCCCATTGTGACAGTCTCAGGCTCTGATGATAAAAGAATGCCAGAGGAGGCTTAGCTCTGTTTAGAAACTTCCCCAAAACCACTGGGTACTTCTGAATGCAGTGTCAGCAGCACACTAGCCAGGCTGGAGGGTTGTTTTCCACGGAACAGCCTCAGCCTGGCACTTAAGACCACTGATGTACACAACCCTTTGATCTCAGGCTGGTCCTCAGCCACATGCAGCCACTGAAATGGCATGGCCTTTGAGAAAAGGTGCCTCTGACTACCTCCAGGGTCTTCAGAACATTACAGTCTGGGGAAACTAACTACATTTTCAGCAGGTTCATCCCTATTTCCTCACTTAAGCTATTCTGAAATGCTGTTCAGTGCTAGGAAACAGCTGTAGTGTTCCAACAAAGAAACAGTTCACCCAACTGCTAAGCAAAGGAGAACCAGCTCTGAGTAGCTGCAGCCTGAGGCAGCAATGCTTCATGCTGATTACACATTTGCTACCTTAAATCCAACAGAATTTGTCCTAATGGCTTCTTAGCTGCAGAATATAACTCCCTTCTTGTACTTGATGTGATCCATAAAATCCAGTTCTTGGGAGATGCTTCCCTATTTCCCCGTGATTCTGGGGGATCCCCATTTCCCCTCCAGTGCCTCTCCAGTCCCTGTGTGTGCCAAGCTTTGTGGGAGCCTCTGAAGGGAAAAGGCTTCATAAAAACCCCCCCATCTCCACAGCCCATTAAGCAGCATGACCTGAAGGTAAAGGAGACATGGAGATGACAATGAGGATACAGATGGGTTATTAAAACTCTAATTTTCCATCTCTTATTACAAATCAACAGCTGCATTAACCCTGACTGTAGGGTGAAAAATAATGCTGAAAAGCACAGAAACCTTCCAGTAAAAGCACAATACCAGATGCAATGCATTTAAACACTTCATGTGGCTGGCAGAACCACTGCTAGGAGCTAGGGGACTTAGAGGATGGCAAATTTTAGGGTCATTTCTCAACATTTGTTTAAAAATACATCTGTATTTGTGAATAAACCAGTAAACAGTTTTTCTTACTTAATAGAGTACTATAAAAAGAGTTTGAAGAGGTAGCTTGTGGGATCTTCAAGACAACTACAAAGACCAAATCTTCAAGGAGGGAACCCTGAGAATTATATGAGCCCATGCTTCATGCAGCAACAGCCTGGTGTGATTTCTGACAAGATTCCCCAGAAGCTCCTTTCTTCAGATAGTTTATACTACACAAACTGAGAGATTCAGTTCAGTTTCCAAGTCAGCTATAGGCTTCCTCTGTAACTTTGCATTTTATTTCACTGTACTTCCTCTCCTCATCTGTTTTGAGAGGGCTGAGGTACTACAAGAATGAGGACCACATCAGAAACTAGACAGATGTATTGCAACCTTCCTTAGCAACAGAAATTCAGTTGTTTGGGTTTTTTTTTTCCTCCTTAGGAAGATGGATAATAATGGATGTGCAATCTTAATATCCTGAGAAGAAATAGCTTTATCAGGGACTTACTGTGTACCTTGATTAAGTGCATGTCTACACTACAAAAAATACATGTCATGGCCATGAGGTGAGAACTTGCACATCTTTTTAGTTCCAAATTCATACTCCAAGACTGTTAGTGTTATACATAAAAAAAAGCCTAAACAACTATGTGTGTGGATATAGTCTACACAAATAATTCACATAGATAGAAGAGACTTCTGTATGAAGTCCATTCTCAGGTTACATCCATCCCATGTGTACCATCTGCAAGTAGCAACTTGTTTGGAACATGTATGTCCTGATGGGATGAAGTTGTTAAAGTTTTTTAATGTTAAGCTATTTTAACCAAGCTCAATTTATGTAACTTCTTAATTCAGTCAGGTTTTATATTCTTTATCCATCACTAGTCTTGTTCCTCATTTCATTCTACACTCATCAGCAAGACAAGGCACTAAAAGCACTGCACAGAAAAGAGCAGGGGCCAAGGGTGGAGGAGAATGAAGTGAAGGGACCAAGCTCTGAACTTCTACAGCTGCTTCTATCTCTAGCTGAAGTGCTGTAAGCTCTGACGTGGGGTGTTCAGCAGCCTGTACTTGTTCTGGGACCACACAGAGGAATGTAACTTACCCCTCCAATGATTTAAAAAGCATTCCATGTGTTATACTTGTTCCACAAGCAGCAATAGATATGTGGAGTATGGCATGATAAACTGATATTCATTTGCAAAACCCAGAGACAGCAGAATCTGGCACTGATCACCCCAGAACACTTCCAAACACAAGGGGGAAGAGAAAAAAAAATCAGTCTATGGATACTGCAAAGCAAATGTAAGTGGGCAGAATGTAATTACCAGAACTGGAATTTGGACAGCACAGGGAGGTTCAGATTTGCACTGGAGGTGAAAGATGGCACAAGAAGCACATACTCCAAATATCTGGTCCAAGGCCTTGGACTTGGAGAGATGAGTGCTGTCTGCTGAAATACACATGCCAGTTGCTACACCTTTCTAATTCTTTTTATCTCTGGGAGAAAACTGTGGCCCTTCTTCTTCATTTTAGTTCTAGGGGGCTAGCAAGAAGCATGTACTACAAACTCTCTGGTCCAAGGCCTTGGTTCCATAATGACTTAGAGAGATGAGTGCTGTCTACTGAAATACACATACCAGTTGCTACACCTTCCTAATTCTTTTTATCTCTGGGAGAAAACTGTGGCCCTTCTTCTTCATTTTAGTTCTAGGGGGCTAGAGGAACACTTGTAGATTATGACACTTCCTTTGTAAACCACCACGCAGCCACAGACCTTGCAGTAATTACTAGCTGAGGGGTACATGCCCAAGACATATCATCCTGAAAAAATAAAATCAAATTGCTTTCAACCCTATAAATCAAATTGCTTTCAACCCTGAAGTCTCCAGATGGAAGCCCCAACCTCTCATTTTATCACTTACTTGCTTTCCCTTCCACTTCAGGAATTAATAGTGGGCACCTGCTTTACTGCCCTCTCTCATAAATGCAGTAATAGGCTCTCTAAGAGCAGGCCAAACAATTGATCCAATTCTTTGTATCAAATATTGCCCTCCCCACTGAAAGGCCAAGATGCACGTGTCTTCTCACCATTTTCAAGGCTTTTTTCCATTTCCTTAATTCAGAGCAGAAGCTGAAGTCAGAGACTTGTAAGGCAGGAGTAGATCATCTGTCCACTGTATCAAAAACAACCCAAAACTTTTCACAGCTTACAATTCCAAAGCTCACAGTAAGTTGCTGATTTTTGAACTACAGAAGAATTATTACTATAATTTAAGCAACAAATAATTGCAAATAACCAATACATTGAGGAAGATGGAAACTGATTTCACACCATAAGTGAAAACGTGTTGAAAACAAACTACTATTTACCCACTCAGTGTAATCACAGCCTGTCTATTACACTTGTGCAGAGAAAATCACTGAGGCAAAACATAAATAAGTCCTTTATGAAGGGGTTTATTGTTGGGACTTGTGGGGAAAAAAAAAATCCCAGTGTTTATTTCAGCAGATTAGTCAAAGTATTCTAATTATTAATTAATCTGGAGGAATATCTGAGTTATGCAGGGATTTGTGAGCTGACAAGTTCTTCATCCCCATTCTCCATCTACATAAATGTAAAATTCAACCATTTTCTTCAAAAACTTTGCTATTTAAGATGCAACTCAGTCTAGTTTTACACAGTACTAGAACAAATAATATTTTTTTAACTAGATGAATCCTGCTACTTTTTTTCCTTTTATTTTCCTAGCTAGGCCTAGCACCCTGTCACTAACTCCATTTCAAAGAGAACAAGAACACATAGAAAGAAGCCACTTTTTCAAGGCTCCTGTTTCTCATGTAGGATTTTTAAAGACTGTGAGGAAAAATTAAGTGAAGTCAGTGTTTGTTCCTTGGGATTAACAGTAATGGCATCAAACCCAATTGTCATTGCAGCCTACAAACCACTTTCTTGGAGTACACACTCTTGTGGGAAAGGTGCCTGTGAGGTGAGTGTACAATGGTGGAAGTTTCCTGCCACCAGCATCCCTCCATTTCAGACATTTGGGAAGAATTCCTCCACTTTTCCAGTGATAACAAGGACATGGAGACAAGATGAGTCTTCAGACTGATCTCTTCAACTAGTTGAAATACAGAAAAGACTCCAAGAGGATTACAGCATGCAGGCTCATGCATTTATCAGATATTAGGGAAGCTCTGACTTCTCAAACCCAAAATATTTCACAAAGCACATGGAAAATAAAACCTTACAGACAATAAATAAATCTCTTTGTCCAGACAGTAGTTTAAAGGCTTAATAAATTCCATTTTTCCCTTCTATTTGGATGGGAACCATCACTATGACCTAGAAGACAACCATGTTGTATTAGCTAATCCACACGTTGTCCTTATTGAGACATAAAATATTGCAAATGACAAATTTTAGACTCCTGTCCCTAGATAGATGAAAGGATCAACATTAGTTGTTTCTTCCTTACTCCTGGCAAAGTGTGTGTGTGGGATAAGAGACAGGCTGAAGAAGATGGATGCTGGATAGATTTATCCTTTTGCTGCTTGTTTGCTAAGGGTTATTTCTCCCACCAGCCAGCTGAGTTAGTGTGGGGCTTACAATGATTTGTGCACATCTTTGATTCTTTCAAACCAGAAACAACTGCTGCAGATCCAAAGACAGACATCAGCACGGATTTATCCGATGCTGTGAAGATGTGAGGACCAATCAAGACTAAACAACAACAAAACCCAACCACAATCACCTCATAATCCACACAATTAGATAATTAGAGTGACTGCTAAAGACACCGCAACCCAAAATAAACTTGGGGATTTGAGTGGAGGCAAACCCCGAGCCTGTTACATTGATTTTCCTGTTTGTCTGCCTTTGGAAACAGCCTATCTATTTTCATTTCAACTTGCCCTTGAGGTATTTAAATTCCTTTGATGGATGGAGGTGTGCAGCATTCATTTCTGCAGTTCTTACAGCTAAATTCATCCTTCAGGAAGGAACCGTTCCGATGCGCCGGATCAAAGGCAGCCTCTACAACTCATCAATTTAATGAAAACTGGGCACTCATTTTTATTAGATTTCTGCTCTTTTTACCAAAGTAAATATCAGCACTGAAGATTCAGTGCAAGGAAAAAAAGGTCTTTCTGCACACTTGTGCTACTCAGAAGGGAGAACTGAGAAGAAAATGGGTGGAGGGCTAGAGGAGTGGGAGAAATTAACTCAATCTCTTGTCATCAGCTAAAAGTAGGTGCATTATTTACTCAAAGAATAAATATTGGTGAGCACCACTCTTTGATTTAATAGAAAATTCCAATGTGCAAACTCAATTAATACAGAGAATCCAGTAAGAAAACAGAGCAGTTAATTAGGCAGACAAAGTAAGAGTGATGGTTGTGTTACGGTTCACCAGGGTATTAAAAGATAGGACTGTTCAATTAAAGTTTAAAGCAGATAATGCTGAAATTTAACCAGCCCTTCGAATTGAAAAATGAAAATTAAAAAAATATTAGTTTTGAGCAAAGGTTGCAATGGATTTATTGCACACAGTGTTCTTCAGAGGAAAAAATATATATATATACACACTGCAAAATCTGCCATAAGTTTCTCATCCTTTTTCAGCTAGAGGGGCTGAAGTCCAACCAAGCCCAGAACACTGGAGGGTGGAAGGAACTCTGGAGATGACCTCAGCTGACCTCCCTGCCCAAAGCAGGGACATCCAGAGCAGGTTGCCCAGGATAGCTACTCCACAACCTCTATGGCCAACCTCTGTGAGCATACTGACAGGCCTTCATTTTTTTTTTTCCTTATGCTTAAAGGATGCTTTGCAGAGGTAGAAAAATGCTGTAGGGCAGAAAGAGGAAGAAAAGTGACCTTGATGGCTTCAAAATTCAAGAAATCTTTAGAGATATTCATATGGTTACATACCTCTCCCTTTTATCCTGTCTCCCCAGCTCAATTCATTCTGCTAAGCTATACACTATATATTTAGCTCTTATAATCATTACTTGTAAATGAATCCCCTGGCCTCTAATCATTCTTGTTGCTCTTATCCACATCTTATTATTTTTATTATCATCTGATCCTACCACCTCTGAGATTTTTAAGTCAGATCAAGGTCAATATAAGGAGAATTATGTCACCAGTGTGAAGGACACTAGGACAAGGGACAACGGGCACAAACTGGAACCCAGGAGGTTCAATCTGAACAGGAGGAGAAACTTTCCTGTGAGGGTGCTGGAGCCTGGAGCAGGCTGCCAGAGCAATAAGAGGGCAGAATAAAACACGACCAAATTAGCCATTACCCCTTTATGAAGTCTTTAATTTGCTGTAGAAAATACGGATTCTAATTTGATTTTTATGGTTGCTATGAAAAAGCCACCTGACATGTAGCAAGGAAATCTTCAGTCCCTCTACTCTCCAGCTTATACACATGTTCCCTTTGCCAGCTAGCTTGTTTTTGTGTCTCCTGCTGAGCAGAGGCTGCACAATCTCATGAGGAGGGGTGTGACTTCATCACTACACACGACCTTCCGTGATGCTTTAAAAACCTCAGCCAATTAACATCTATTAGACAGTGCACTTCTCACAAGAGGTGATAGTTTTAAATACCTATCTGCTACAATTACTGCCAGCAACTGAAATCCTGTTCACACCAGGAGCCAGCCACTACCATGAGCATACCTTGTCAGCAGTTACTTTTTAAAAATAGAGAAGCTGAGTCACAGTGTGCCAAGTGTATTTTTACACGACCAAAAGGAAGCAGATTTGTTCCAATGGACCCTGCTCCCACTTCACACCCAAATCCCACACAAGTGGGGCTTAGCACACAGATGAAGATATGATAGTCCCTACACAACCTGTCCTGGGTGTCAGCTGGCTGTGCACAGCCTGGGTCTGCCTCCTAACTCATTTTGGAAATATATGAGCTATTAAGGAGCAATGCAACCTTGCCTAATGAAATCTTCCAATTAGGCCAAATTCCAGGCTGTGCAGTGGAGGTGGCTGAGGGACCTGGGGCTACTTAGTCTGAAGAAAAAAGCCTGGAGGAGAAGGGATGGTTGGGCTTGATCTCAGAGGTCTTTTCCAACCTTAATGATTCTATGATTCTACAACTACCTGAGAGGAGGTTGTAGAGAGGCCGGTGCTGGTCTCTTCTCCCAAGGAATGAGTGATAGAACAAGAGGCAATGACCTCAAATTGTGCCAGGGCAGGCCTAGTTTGGATATTAATAAGAAATTTCTTCACTGAAAGGGTTGTCATGGCCTGCAACAGCCCACCCAGGATAGAGGTTCAACCACCATCCCTGGAGGGGTTTAAAAGCTGTGGAGATGTGGTGCTGAGGGACATGGGTTAACAGTGCACCTGGTAGAGTTTGCTTAATGGTTGGACTTGAGGATCTTAAAGGTCTTTTCCAACCTAAGTAATTCTATGATTCTATGGCTAATTTAGTGTGGTGCAGACAGAAAGTGAGGATTCCAAGGCCATGTCACAAGACATCAGTTACTAGAACAGCTCCTCCCTTCAACACACACTCAAAGTTGTTTTCAAGACTTCCTCAGCTCTTTGGAGAAAGGTTAAAGGTTCTAAAAGAATTTGCAGGAATTGGAACAACCACCTGCTCTAGAAACTGAGAGCCTCCAGCCACAAGCAAGAATAAAGAAAGAACAGATAAATGTGTTCACTTAGACCTGATATTCCCTGGAGAAGTTCTGAATAAAGTGAACTCAGCTTGAAGGAGATTGAAAGAACTGCTCAGCTGCCAGTCATAAAATGCTGAAAATCTTTCTCTCTGTCCAGGAAAACAATCCCAAAGAAGCTGAGTTTTTGTTAAGAATCAGGGGTGAGAATAACATGGACTCAATTGTCTATCTCTCTGATTTGTACAGAATTTAAGGTAAATGAGTATGCTTTGATTCAATACTAATTATTTTTCTATAATCAGTTTAGTGAACAAGGTAATTTTGATGTGGCTTCCAGAAAATGAGAACTGAATTCTCACTGTACTTGAACAAATTCAAACAAAGAGGATGTTTCATGACACAGCATTTTGACAGGTTATTTAATTCTATTTGAGTAGTTTTACTATCGAATCTTTTCTTTCTTGCTGTGAATCTTAATGTTTAAGGTGCAGACATTCACAAACTAAATTTATACAGTTCCATAAAATCTTCAGAAGCTACAGAAATATTTCAAGGTTAATTGAAAACAGAAAAAAAACCCAACCCTTCTTTTGTAATAAAAAAATCCTGCTAACAGAACTTTTAATCTATTGGAGGCTCTAATTTGAGGATAATGTTCCTTTCAACACACAAAATGTTCATCCATTCTCTGTATTTTCTCCACCAAACATGGTTTTTCCTCACAAAAGAATGCAAGATTAGAAACTGTCTCTATTCCAGTTAGTTACTTTTGTTTGTTTGTTCAATCTTATACATATCCAACCCTAGTAATAAAAAGGCCAAAACCCCAGCACAGGCAGCAAATCCATTTTCATAGTGTACAGAGATAATAATAAATCATCCTAAAGTCCAGGTTTATTAGAAATGACTGAAATACATTACAGGGCAGCAATAACTTCAATGGTTGGTTTGCCAACCAGTGAGGTGGAATTAAAAATGCATTAAAATTTATAGAAAGGAAAGTAAATAGCAGAGAGTTTAGATTGGTTTTGACATAGTTAAATGAAGCATTATTTCTCTTTGTGTGGTTAATAAAATAAAACTCTACAGAATGGGAGAAACACTCTCTTTTGGAAGCTGAAAGGTGAAAAAAATCCATTATTAATTAAATTTACTGCTTACTCTCTCCACTGCATGTCAGTGATGCATTTCAGAAGAAAAGTGCAAAGGAATGTTCTTCTCTCTGCTCTCCCAGAGCACAAGCTGCTCCTGTAGATTGTAACAAATGGGTTCTGTTCTTCTTTGTAGCTATGAGTGTAAAACAAAACCACAGACTAACATCTCAGAACTGGAGGCTACCTGACTCCCAAAAAGTTTCCCAGAGCTTGCCAGACCATCAGCCAAATTCTTCTTCAGAGGCAGAAGTGCATGAGACCATAAGAAGGGACCTGGGGTGTTGAGCCTGGAGAAAAGGAGGCTCAGGGGAGACAACAGCTCCCTGATTCTAGGTGTCATTAGCTTCCAAACTACATAGAAATTTCTACCAGGCCAAAATGAGGGGAAAAAAAAGTCTGCCACACTGACTTTGCATTGACCAAGCAAACTACACAAGGCAGAAAGAGGCCACTCATTGTAATCAAAGGACAGAGCAGAATAAAATTACAGAGGCAAAATATAATTAACTAGATTATAGCTGACTACGTCCTAAGAGGTTATCAACCTGACATCTACAGCATCAGTCTTACTTTAGAGATTTAACACTGAGCATGGTCAACACCTCCTCAATCTGTATTTCTAGAAGCACAAAATAAATCTTCCTGGAAATATTCCAGAAATATCCTTACAAATATTCCTACAAACATCCTTACCACTTCCAGAAGCCTGGCTTTCCCTCTTCCTCTACCTCTCCCAACTATTATCCAGGTTTTGCCTGTGCAGCTTCACATTCTTCTTAGGCCCTTCTTGTTGGCAGGGAAGTTCTTGTAGCTGACCCAGTAAAAGTCAGATTAACTAATAAGATCAGTTTTACCATTTCATTCAGAAAACTCCTGCATGTAACAAGTCCTGAACTCTAATTCCCTGGAGAGAATATCTGCAGGTACAATCAGTATTTGAATAGGGGACTGAAAGACATGTGCTTTCATCCAGATAAAAGAAAATAAAAGCTTTTTCTCAATTAAACATTCATGCAACTATGAACAGACATGAGACACATTAATATGTAATGAGAACTGGCTCTCCATATCAATTGAATAAATACATATTTAGTCTGGGAAAATAGAAACAGAGTATTAAAATACCATCATAGCAGCACCAGAATCTTAAAGATCTGCTTAAGATTTGAAAAGGCAACTGTGGGTTCATTAAATTTATTGCACTAGAGATGGATCTTAAAAAGAAAGGGGGGAAAAAAAAAAAAAAGAGGAAAAAACAAAACCCAAAAGCCAAGAAAAGGCCAAAATGCTCTGAGAGTCTGAAACTGGGATTTGAGATGGGATGTTGGTCATTTGCTTGATCAGGAATCTCATGATGGGATATTTCAGGTTAAACAGTTATAGCACCAAATTCCATTCAGGAAAACGTCATGATCTTCTCTTATTTTGTCTTCCTGTTTGTTCTGCTATTTTATAGGGTGAAAAGCATTATGGCATCCACAACACAATGGTTTGGAGAATCCCCACAAGCAAAGCAGGACCTACCCATCCTTGGCTTTTTAAAAAGTGAGGTAAAATGTGAGACTTGAGCATCTGCTGTAACACCACTATGGTTCTCTGAGAAACACCACAGTCCCAGCTACCTTGGCACTCTCAATTTCTTCCAGGTTCCCAATACAGACCATTTCCCCTTTGATAGGGAAGGCAAGGTCAGAGAGAAGAGGTGCCTGCAAAGAGCCATGACCTTCCTGCCATCACGGACCATTCCTCCTTTAGGAAAGGAAAGGTGAGAGAAAAGAAGAGGTGCCTGCAAAGAGCCATGACCTTCCTGCCATCAGCCCAGTTGGTCTCCAGCTGCCGGTGCCCAACGCTGCCACACCACTAGAAACAAAGGGCACTGATCTGGAGCCAAAGGGCTTCACCAGGGGAAGAGGAAGAGAGAAATCATAACTGTCCTCAAGTGTCACACCAGGAGATGAAAATGTTAGGAGGAAGAAAGGGAGAGAGGACTTCCCCCAGCTGCCCAGCCATCAGCTGATCCAATGAGCTAAGTTGTTGCTGCAGTCACCCTTCACCTTTGACCAGAAAGGTGAAGACTTTGCAGAGTGTCCAAAGAGCTCAGATGCTCCACCAAACCTACAGGGAAATACAGAAGGTAGCTGGCAAAGGTATATATTATTTTTTTCCAGATACTTGTTTCCATTTTTATTTTACACTTAAAAAAAAGCCCCAAACCTGACAGGTGTAAATTGAGAAATAAAACCCTGTAAAGGTACTGGAACCATGGATTTTATCACAGAACCAAGAACTGTGGTGGTCAAATAGCTGCACATAGCCACTTCTGATTAACTTTTCATTTTCCTCTCTTTTGGACATTTTGCAATCAATTGTAACACAAATATCCCTTTTTTAAAAAATAAAAAACAAAACACATCTGGAACAATCTGTAATTTAACAAGGACTAATAGAATCAGTGTTAAATAAAAATGTGATTACTACTATACTACCAAAATATTCTTGTATTTTCCCCTTTATTATCAGTTTTCCTGAGCTTTTTTGTTTTGCCTTTTATTTTTTTTTTATATTTCAGAGTTTGTTTCTACAATTTAACAGAGGGAAGAAATTAACTGGAGACAGTCCAGAAGAGGTTATAAAGATGTTGAGGGGCCTGGAGCATCTCGGTGATAAGGAGCCCTGGGCTGTTTAGCCTAGAGAAGACTGAGAGGGGAGCTGATCAATGCTGATCAATATCTAAAGGGTGGAAGTCAGGAAGATGGAACCAGACTCTTGTCAGTGGTGCCCAGCGACAGGACAAGGGGCAATGGGCACAAACTGGAACCCAGGAGGTGCCACCTGAGCAGGAGGAGAAACTTCTTTGCAGTGAGGGTGCCCAAGGCTGGAGCAGCTGCCCAGAGAGGCTGTGGAGTCTCCTGCTCTGGGGAGATTCCAAGCCCTTCTGGGCACCATCCTGGCACCCTGCTGTGGGTGAGTTGCTGGAGCAGGGGAGTTGGAGGAGATGATCCCCAGAGGTCCCCTCCAAGCCCACCATGCTGGGGCTCTGTACACAGGGGTATGGCTGGGTAGAGAATGGAGTAAGCAGAACTGCTGCTGCTGCTTTCTTCTTTGTTGTATCATTTCCAGGGCAGAGCCTTTCAGCACTGTGCAGGAATTGTATGTTTTTGAGTTTGGAGAAGAAAAAACCCTACGAGTTGAACATAGCCACTCAGGACCCCTTCAGCTCTGAAGCTAGTAGGACAGTCCATTGCCTTTAGGACAGGCTGTGCCTGGGTGATTAGCTCACGTTAGCACATCTCAAGCATGGGGGGCTGAATTTTAACATCTCTGTGGCCTTCTGTGGCCTTAAGATTTTACAGTGAGATGAGCCTGAGAGCTCAGTGCAGAATTACCAGAGTCTGAGCCTCTTCCCATCGCTCTTCCAGCAGGCAAAGGAGGAAGCCCTGCTTCTATTCTGCCTCTTGTCATGATGAGACAGGGTGATTAATGTAGTTGCTTATTTATCATGCCTAAGATTTTCTAGCAGCCTTTTCTTCCCCCCCCAGCCCCGCACGGGCACCAGTACCAAACCACAGAGCTCTGCAGGAGATTGGAACACACACAGACTTTAGCAGAACCAAGGGCTGCCCTGACACAGTTCCCACAGCCAGTCAGAGAAAATGCAGACAGAGCACACAGGCAATTAAAAAGCCAAAGTAATGGAATCTGGCTTCTAGCTATGCCTTACGGACACCAGCTTCAAACTGGAGCATCCATAAAAATAATCCATATTCTATTAAAAGGCCCAAACATTGCTGGGCAGTTTTGTCCCTTTCAGAGACTGAGCCACCAGCCTTCCAGATGACCGTTAATTTTAAAGTAATAACCATAAAGAGTTTCTAATTAATGTAAACTCCAGGCAGTAGGATCAACTTTGATTATAGGCATGACATTATTTTCTTTCCATTCAGAGAATTTTACAGTATAACTAAGTGGGTTTTGTCACAGCTGACTACATACTTCACCCTTATGCTCCTCCTGTCCCACATTTTTCCTGCTTGGACATTTTTTAAGAAATATTTTCATTTCAGCTTGCACAAAAGGACTTCAAAAAGTGTAGAGCAAACCATGAAATTCTTGTTGTATTGATCCCGAAAAAAGGTAAAAGTTTAGTAAAAGTACTTCTAGCAATATTATTACAAGCCAAAAATGAGGAAAATTCTCTCTTATTTGGAAAAATATAGAGAGAAGTACTTAGGAAATAAGAACACAGTTATTAGCCAGATTGGCATTTGGATAGAATTCAGAGAATAATTGATAAGAACCAGAACACCACCAAAATTATGTAGAAACAGTGAATGTGAGCAACTCCTTCTCCTTGCAAAGCCTTGGCTTTAAATCTCTTTAAGATTGCATATAATAGTTCCTATATTTTTTAAAGCAATTCCCCAAAAACACCAGATAGGTATTTTTTAGTCATATGGTATCTCAGGTATCAATATGGTTTCACCTTACAGAAAGTTAAGAATGTTTCACAGCTGCTCCCTGTGGTAACAGGATGAACCAAATCAGAACTAGCTTCATTTTCTCAGTTGTCCCCCCAAATCAAAACACCTGGAAATCCATAGCCATGTGTTGTAAGAAAACATCCAGCCCCATCAGTCACCACGGAGCTTTATTTACGGATGGCTTTAATGGGCAAACTCACTGCAGGCATGCAGCAGACTGGCAGCATATGCTGCCCAACTGCTCCCACCTTCGTGCCACGACAGAAAGCAGCACGTGTAAACACAGGCAAGCTGTGGCTCATCCATGTGGGCATCAAGGGACCCTCTGGTTAAAGCCACAGGATATGCTAAGGAACAAGGTAATCATTTTTTTCCAGAAACCCAGCCTAAACATTTGCTATTAGTTTATGAGGAAGAAGAGAAAGGGATCAAAGTCATAACTCTTCATTCACTCTAAGCCTCAGTATGTGAAGGAGTGTATAAAATGCAGAGACCTTATGAAAAGAAAGATTTTTCCCTTAAATAGATTCAATCTTCTGATGCAACAGAACACAGCACCTAGGGACCTGCCTTTACACTCTACTTACAGCACTGTTAACTAACATCAAATGTTCTAATCTCTGTTATTTCTCTAGAAATGCCTTTTCCTGGCCAAATAATCCAGCCTTTGCTGCTTTGGCACTGTGAAAGCACCTGACTTGAGGACAGCACAGCATCAATAAGGAGTTCAGCAGTAGCTTTGTCTTACATGTCACCAGATGAACATGGGAAGATCTCATGGGAATTCTGCATTTTCAGACTTTGAGGTAGAGATTTTCAGTGGAAAGGTAAATGAACAGAAACCATTGGGATAGCAAGATGCCAAGGGAATGTTGATCATCAACACCCTCTAGCTGCTTGATGGGTTTTGTCCTGTAGCTGAAATGGCTCAGAAGTTGCTTCTCACTCCTGAACCCATAAGTTAATTATCCCCCATTGTAATAAGAGTCAATTTCTCAAGAGGCAGGTACTTATTCAGCCTTTATAATTGATTTTGCAGTTGTAGATCAGACCTTTGTGCCCATATTCTGTCTTCTTTCACACTGCAGATACAGCTTAAGGAGGAAGATGAGCAATTGGGCCCGTGTGTTGTTTTCTGGAGCAGTTACCATGGACTACCTAAGATTTAAAAACTAATGATTACAAATACATTACACTGTATTATTTAATGAACTTCCTACCAGGCCAGGTTAGATGCATTTTGCTAAGAAGCACTTTAAAAGAAGACAGTATCCTGATGATCTTGGGTTTATATAACCCTAAAAACTCCTTTGAGCAATAAATTTCAATAAAAAACACACAATCACCTCCTGTCCCCCATCTCTTTGGGAAACTACATCATGTTGTGCAGTGTTCTGCATCACAAGTTTTTTCTTCAGAAGCAGAGAAAAAGATAAACATGTTGAATTCTTATGGCTGCAGATATTCCAGTGTCTACTTTAATCCATAAAACCCCTCAGGATGTGCTCTGGAATAACTGCAAGCAGATCCAGATGATATCTTCATATCTCAGGGTCTCCACAGAATCACCAACTCAAACTGATTCATTATTAGTCACAGAGTAGGTGATCAAAATGAATAGCCAGCACAGACAGACATCGAAGCAATCAAAATGAATGTGAGAAATGAATAGCCAGCACAGACAGACATCATCCCAAACTGTCACAGGTTAGAACTCTTTCTGCTGCCACGCTCTTTTCAGACCCAAAGACAGCTTTTATGGTCCTGGATCTCACACTGTACAGCTGAAGATCAGATCCATAAGCATCTGAAAGTTGTCTATAATTTCTAATGAGTGAGTCTTCCCATGCACACACCACAGAGAATGCAAAATTCCAGTTAGGATGTGTTCAGTAAGTTCAAAGGGATAGCCAGGGTGTGAATATCAGAAACATTTAGGATGTGAAACCACAAGTGGCTGCTCTACACTTGTCTTTAAGAGAAAAAACAAAACAAACCAAACCAGTCACTTGACCAAACTTTTTAGTCTGCAGTTTAACATGTATTTTTATTGCAAGCTAATCTTGCATCTAAAAACTGGATCCTTTTGATATTAAAGAGTTAGCTGTGTCCCTTGATTTTAAATACATCTTGTTTTCATTAACAGAAGTTTGCAGCATAATCCATCTTCCTTTACACAAATCCCTATTGTTATTTTGCAGGAATCTGCCAGTCTTGTTCCACGTCCCATGCTCTGTCAGCATGTGTCAGGAAGAAAGCATTTTGCCTTATTAAATGACATTCAGAATAAAACCTTCATCCCAAACTGAAAAGGCAAATAATTTTAAAATAACACTGGCTAATAACCTCCTGTGGCTTTTCAAAATCCTTTTGATTTTACAGAATGTAAAGCTAATTATTTTTACAGCTACTCAGGGAGAGAGTAACTACATTTCTTAATCCTCAGGCACAGGAGTATGGTCTGAAAGGGCTGTTGGTGTAAAAGTGACTCCATGTAAGATAACACCTCCATTTATGTGTATCCTAATTAAATCAGACCAATTCCTGCCAGATACAACAGTGGACTTGAGTGTTTGCTTTGGAGTTGGGCCTTCAGTGAGCAAATATTTCAAGCAGTTGATAGCACAGAGAGAGAGAAATTCATAAAAAGGAGCAGAAACTCCTCAAACCCTCTCAGAAAGCATATCTGGAGTCTCATTACAAAGCACACCACAATAATTATCTCCCTGACAGCAATGACCTCGCTGGAAACTTTTGGCACGTTAATATGAAAGCTAAAGGAAAATATCCAAATTTTGACACCCAGTTTTCCTGCCAGCTCCATAGGACAATTGGCTGCAGACACAGTTAATCAGTCATGTGTCTTCTCATCACAAATCCTAGTAAATCCTGAGGACCCTGAGGTTCCAAAAGCACAGAGCCACTACTGTCATGCCAGTCGAGTGGGTAACACCCAACCTAGGAAGGTAAGTGGAGATCTGAAGGTGAAAGATGAATACAGCATTTCTTTCCTCTACCACAGGGCAATCTGACACCTGCCTTTGAAAGCACAAGTCCAGAACCTAAACTTTTAGAGTTGGTTGCTGGGTTTTGTCTGTTGGCAAAGTAACATTTTAAATTGATTTCAGGAAGCAGCAAATCTTACAGAGAAGACTGGATAGGCCCCAGAAATGGAGCAGCTGCCAAAACTCTTCAATAGACACATATACCATGATTTGAAAAGAAGGGGAAAAGTTGATGTGCCTCCTCTCCAAGCATCTTAATTTTTTCTCTTAGGCAAGGCTTATAGCTTGTAGGTTGGCTGTTTTTTGGGGTTGGGATTATTTTTTTATTTCTTCCTAGAGAAAATCTCTCCAGAGTTTGTGAGACTGTTACTGCATTGCCCATTGGGCTACAAGTGCTTTGGGCACCACTTCCCAACCAACTGGTACTTTTTGGGCAGCAGTTCAGAAGCCAAACTGTACACCTGAAACTCTCATGAAAGTTTTTCTAAACACAAGTTTGGAGCAATCCTCATGTTTAGGCTCCAGGAGTAGGATTTTAAAACTCTTTTTATGCCTGAAGAGGCAAACAGGCTTCTAATGGAATTTTGGAAGTCACCTTCCTTCTACACCCTATGACAGGGTTACTGTCTTTCTGTGCAGAGCATTTGTTGCTCTCCTCCCACTAACTTTCTTTGTATCTCTCTCATTTGCATTATAGCACTGTCAAGTCACAGCCCTGGAGGTGTCATGTTTAATTTACTTAATGAATATATGATAATTTATGTCTGTCCTGTTGCTCGATGGTGCAGAAACGTTCAGCTAGATTCATCTTCTTCAACTTGCTTTCAAGGAAAAGATGCCAAATGTTGAGGTACATGAGAGCACTTGGAAGAGCAGAGCATGTCCAAAGCATGGAGACAACTTCTGCTTTGTGACCTAACACTTTAGTTTACCTGAATAAAGTGCTTCATATTAACAAAATATTCTCTTTTGTAACTAATAATTTGTAACACTTTAGTATTTTTGAAGGGGGGGGTTTATTTCACAGGACAATGATAAGAAACCCCTCACATTTAATACAAGACTGGACTTTCTTCATCTTTTTGGTACACTGCATCTTTCAATTTCTAGGAAATTCTGTAAATAGCAATCATCCTAAACTTCTGTACTTGGTGATGGAGAAGGCACACCCAGTGTGAGTTGTATGATGTACATCTTACTTCATGTAGTAAACAGAAACATTAAAGTGTTTCTTAAAAGCATTCCAGAAATCCCATGGAAATATCCTGTCCTGCTGATTTGTTGCTTCCAGTCTCCTGCTCCAACAGCCAAGCACCCAGGAGCAATATAACAACAACTGCTGAAGGGAAAGATGGAAGTGAGACTTGTCAGTCTTTTTTTAAAAGAAGTTATGACTGTAGAAACAGGCAAAGGTTTTCTCAAAAAGAGATGAATCTTCACAATAAATGCATGTGCCTCTATTTAGAACTAATTTTTCTCCTTTTCTCTACCTGCTCCTTAGGGAGTAGGTTAAATACTGTAACTTCTCTCAGTACATGGTTCATGTTCTCCCTGTGCAGCTCTCCAAGAAAACAAATGGACTGGAGCTCACTCTGGAGCTCAAAGCATGAAAATAAAAGCAGACTGTTTCTGAATGTATCCTTCCTAAAGCAGAGAGCCACTGAAAGGTGAGACATCATCCCATGGACCACAAAACTCACCTCACTGGCAAAAAAGTATTTTCACAGAGGTGGTGTGTCATGTCTTGTTTTATTTAAGGCTGTGTTTCACCATATGGTCCCTTCTTTGCTCCTCACCTGTTACAGGCATCTTGGTCACTTCCATGGCACTAGTGGACCCCTGGCAAAAAGCCCTATGTAACCAACACTAGTCCTGTGGCTCGCTTTGGGAAGAAGTCAGCATCAAGCTGAAGGGTTTTCTGGCATCTCATTGCAGAAGGCTCCAAGTCTCTGGGCAGCTGGGAGAAACAGCAGAGCTGTTACAGCCCTGACCATCCCCATGCTCTGCTGGGGATGGCTGCTGTGCCAACGGGCCTGTGTGGCAGGCACAAGGTGCTTCACTGGCCCTAAGTGGCAAATAAAGCACAGTTTGGGAATTCCTCGTGTGCAGAGCTGTCCTGCTAATCATGGAGAAAGCTGGTTCTAATCCCAGTTTGACACACCATGCTTCAGAATTAAAAATCAGCGTAAAGGGCCATGGGGAAGGTTTTAATTCTGAGTCTGGACTTGTTTACTAGTCTCCAAATGCATTGCAAATGACAAAGAACTGCATAAGGGATCATTTTCTTCACAGAGTTCCTCAGGATCACTACTCTGAGGAAAGTAAATCAGTAGCATTGCTCCAGCAGCATATTGAGAAGCTGGTGTCTTTCCAGACACATATGCCCCAGAAGATAAGCCAGTCAGGAAGCAACAAGCCAAGTGTGTCCCCAGGGGCAGTGGCAGGTCCCAGCACGCACACAACGGCCAGGAACACAGTGCACAAGTGGCTCTGTTCTGGTGAGTCAAGACATCCTCTCTTCTTCCAGAGTGAGGACAGATGGATCACAATGAACACACTCCTCAAGGGGGAAAACAGAAGCCAAAGGTCAAGAGATGAAGTGCAGAACAAGAGGTCTGGGTGGTTTTGGAAGGCTAAGGTGGCAAAGACCTACAACTCTACTTACAGAGATGTTTTCACCTTGGAGAATCACAGAACATCATAAAGGTCCCTCAGGAATGTATGTGGAAAAGTCCTTTTACAAAAAGCCAAAGTGTAACTCCAAGATGGAGCAAAGCAGGGTTTGATGGTTTGGGGGTTTGCTTTGAGGGGGTGCAGGCAGGAAAAGGGAGTTACTGTCCTCCTCATTTGACAGAACACATCATTACACTTCTCACAACAGGGGTTTTGTTTTTGTGGGGTCTTTTAAAAAGAAAAATAAATTATTTTCAAAGTACTAAGACTTGAACATTGAAATGATTTTAGTCAAGTGAGCTTTATTCTGCTTCTAGTTGATAGTATCACATTCCTAAGGTGAAATGTAAAACGTTGGTTTTTAAATGTTAGACTATAATGAAAGCAATTTATCTTCAACTGCTCCTTATTATTTCTCATTAAAACTGCCTCTCAGTTCAATATTAGGTATTGTGGGAGCACAGTGGGCACTGTTCACATCTCCTGTTCAGAACATGCATGCAAGAAACGAGCTTTTCTAGACCATCAGTAATCTAAGAACACCCACATAAATTCTCCAAGACTGTATGGTATTATATTGAAAATAGGCAAAATTATCACACCTAATTAAACAACACAGACAGGGAAGTTTTACTTGTACCTCACAATGTCCTTTGAGTTTTGACTCTCATCTCCAAACTACTTATATCAATGGATAAATAAGGTCAGATTCTTTGCTATCATACCAACTTTATGCCTTTTTTTTGCTTGTTTTTAACCTGCTACAGTCACCAGAGTCAGAATGAATGAAATGTATGTGCAAAGCAGAGTAGTAAAGAAGTGGATTTTGGCAGCATTATCTACTCAACTCCCTTTCATCTTGCTTGATATGTGTTACAATGCAAGAGTCACTGGAAAGCAAAGTTGGACTAGGTTGGATTTCTCTCTCAGCAGTAAATTTTACATCACGAGTCCAGCTCCCAGTGACACCAGAACTTTTGGGTCACAAGACCAGACAGTTTTCTTATAGGCAAGAATGAAACGAGTCATAATCATTTCCTTGATTTCAGTAATCATTTTGAAGCAATTAAAAAAGCTGAGTGTGAAATTATCACTGTTTTGTTCTGATGAAGCACAGAACTAGCACACCAGACTTCCCTGTATGACTCGTGCCTTGCTGCTCCCTCCTTCCACCCTCCTGTCAGAGCTCAATACCACACTCATTTCTGCAGGACCCTCCTCAACTTCTTGAGAACTTCCTATGGGTAAGTACAACATCTATTCCTAGGACAGCTGCACACTGATACTTATATAATCTCACTAGGTACACCAGATGGTTTAATTACCAAAACAAAATTTGCCAGATAAACATCACTGCTTGTTTTATACATGCATTTTCCTGTCAATAACTTGTCTTTCCAAGCGAAACATTGTTGTCTGATAGCTAATTAACCCTTTAACCCTGCAGCCTTTGGGCCATCCTTATCTAGCAACCACATATGCTACAGCATCTACAAGGCCAAGGGCTGGGCCAGCACTTGGGTCACAACCCCCTGCAGTGCTCCAGTTTTGGGAGGAGTGGCTGGACACTGCCTGGCAGAGAAGGCCCTGGGGGTGCTGGCTGAGAGTGAGCCAGGATGCACCCACCCTGGCCTGGATCAAAAACCATGTGTCCGAAAGGAGCAGGGAAGGGCTCCTGCCCCTGGACTCAGCACTAGGCCAGAGCTGGAGAAGGAGATTTCCAAAATTTGCCTTAGTCTCTTTATTCCCTGCAGCCTACAAGTGGGGTTTGGCATAGCAGTTCTTAGTCATGTAACTGTTTCTTCTGTGCTCTGGGAGCAAACATATTGTGTGAATGACATCAGCACTGAAAAAAGGTTGACAAAGTATTACCAAAGACAGACATTTCTTCAAACCTCTCCAAGATTCAGACAGACTTCCCATTAACCACTCATACCTCTGACACATTTGCACATGGGTAAAACATTCAGCCTGCCCTAAATATCTCCTGCCATTTCAGCTGGAAATAGGATTCTTCTGCCTCTTCTTCTGTAAGCTTTGTAGTAACTTGCCACTAAACAGCCCACAACTTCTGTCCCAGTCTCTACTGCTCTTCAACACTTTTGCACAGCTTTGCTTAAAACAGCAAGAGTATTTCACCTGCTTGTTTCTCAGACAGTCTGTTCTGTTCTAAATGACATCTTCCCAAACACATAAATTTGTAGACCAAGGTGTTGTGGAAACCAGAACAAAGAAAAAACCCTCCAGAGCCCCTCAATCCACACAATTAGTTCATCAATCAATGTAGCCATCAACAAAGGGGGAAAAAAATAGTCTTAGTTGAGATCTTGTGAGGTCTTCACTGACAAGGTCTACTGACAAAGACTAAGCATGCAGATGTGAAAGTCACGGCCACGTGGGCAGGGATTTTATGAGCTGGTTACTGCTACCATAACATACCCACAGCATTTTAGACCAAACATCTGGATGTATCTCACCCAGTGGTTTTGACCTACAGTTCTAACTCAGCTGCAGTTTATATAATCCATAAATATATATTAAAAGCCTTAATTTGAAGAAGTGATTGAGAACTTCCACATCTGGAGGTACCTCTCAGTGTTGTTTACTAACACAGATAAAAAAATTGTCCCACCTCTAGCTGGAGTTCAGACTTAAACCAAACCTTCTGGTACCTACCAGTACAACTCTTAGTCAAGATGTCTGGGGATTCTTGGTCTTACCATAAAGTGGGGTGTAAATGTGACTGGAAGCTTGCAGAGAAGTCATGGAATCTTAGATCATGTTGTTTAGTGACTCAGCTGGAGGCCGACAGGGTGGCAGGTAAGCCTCTCAGGCTGTATCAAAGACTCCAGAGGAGTCAGAAGGATTCTCATTTTCCAGGCTGGTACAGTCAAACCCCACTCTTTACAATCTCCATTTTAGGAAGAACTGCAACTAAAGACAAAGGTTGTACCACCAGATACGGATGATTCACAGGCACAGCTGTGGGCTACAGAGGGTTTTTTGACTATCTACCCAGAACATGAATTGGATCAGTGGGTAGTAATTGATCATAACTCCTCCAATCTTAAAGAAAAAAACCAAACTGACACAACCAGAAGGGAAAGAAAGAAAGAAAGAAATGAAAAAGAAACGAAAATTGCTGTTGTGAGTCTGATCACAAGAACTCACTAGATGGGGAGATATTCCTCCTTTGTTCCTGAGGGAACTCTGGAGCAGGTTGGAAGCAGGTGCTGCTGTCTGACCTGGAGTATCTTGCCTGCACACGGAGGCAATATCATCTATGAGACATCAGAGCCAAGAGCATAACACTGTGTTCACACTTCTGTCTTTCACTCCAGCCCCCTGCCTCCCACGCACAGCCCTGTTCTAGGCATTGTTTTTCACACAGGAATGTCAGCAGCATTATAAAACTCTTTCTAGAAACACCAACGGGTATAGAAGTGTCTCATTCTTCCCACACAGCAGCTCTGGAAATGCAAATAGTGTGATACTGACTCTAAGAGACCAAGTCCTCCTGGGAGTGGAGGTGCCTTGCATCAGTTTGGGCTCAACATCACATTAGCTTCGTGTGCTTTCCAATTAATGCAATTATCTGCCCACGATATGCCAGATATATATACTTAAATTGGATATTAGGAGAAATTCTTCCACTATAAGTGTTGTCAAGATGTGGAACAGACAAGTGGTGGAGTCACCACCACTGGACTTAAGTGTCTTGTGGATTTGGGCCATGATTTAGCAGCAGAGCTGATAGGTTAATGGTCAGACTCCATGATCTGAAAGGTCTTCTCCAACCTAAGTGATTCTATGATTTAAGCACTGAAATGGATTCCAAAATCAGAATTTTGTTGCCACAACTTTCTGCCAACATTTTCCAAAGTATTTTAGGTTCTTTTAGGTTCAGCTCAAAGCAGCAATAAGAGCAATCTTCTCCTTCTCAGTACTGATGCAATACTTCATTCTGATGACATTAACACTGACATTCCCCTGGCATAGATCCATCCATGAGAACTGCCAAGTAGAGATGAGATGAAATGGAGCAAACTTAACCAAAATAAAAACTTACTTCAAAGGAAACCCTGGATTTCATTAATACATTTATTACTCAAATAATTATGGATTTATTCCTGTTGCATGAGCTCGCTGCAAACTAGTTTCAAAATCTTTGATTAGCATGCCATTGATTATGCAATTTTGAGATGTATTCTTGGAGAAAAGTGGTTTCCTTTGTTTGTTTACTTCTGCTCTTGAGACACTCAGTTTCATTTAAGAGATCACAAGAGGTTTTTCTTTTCTGTCACCTACTGGGAAATGTGAAGTGTCAAAAATTGCCTAGAATTATTTTTTTTTTTAAATACAGAATCTTAAAAATGCATTTTTAAAATTATTTTTAACATGCTTTCCCTTGTCCACCCATTCTTTTTTCTAATACAGATTTTGATACCATTAATATAGAATGCAAAAACAAAAATACTCTAAACAAACCTTTGAATTTTTATCTCTTTAAACACAATCAGAAGTGCAAAAGATTTTCATGTGGAAAACAATTTTGCTGAAGTTCCTTCAGGCCTTTACATTTCAATAAAACATTGATGGTTATTAAACGTTCCACAGAAGATATTGGGGATTACCTAACAATTAATTATTGTGGTTTTCCTCACAATAACCTAACTCTCAAGACAAAAAGATTCTTTATAAAAAATCTAGTTGTATTTACTAGACTGTTTTCCATGAAATACTTAACTTAGGTTAGCACAGTGGTTTTGCATTTTGAGAAACTTGCTGAAGCATCACATATTATGAAACTCTTACCAAAGGCAGACAATAGGCAAGTAAAATCAAGACCATCTATTGCTTTCAAAATACAAAAAGCTAATTAAAGGTAAATATTTTCCATTGCTGAGGAAACTGTGAGTTTATTTGTTCCTCAGACTCAAAGAAGAGACTCACTACTTTGTAATCCAGTGCGTTTGGTTCCTTTCAATTTAAAGATTGGCTTAAGGAGTTAAGTAAAAACCCCACCTAGCTTTAAAGTCTGAGCATCTTTACATTAAACTACGTGGTCTTAGCCAAGCCAGGAAAGGTACTTTGCCTTCTGATGTCTGTTAGATGTGACAGCAGTGACAGCAGTACCCATGCCCCCTACCCCACACTGCTGTGGACGATGCCCTACTCCAAATGGCACCAAATGGAACTCCTAAGAGACTTCTGGACATGCTGGAAACATCTGCTGGACATGCAGCTAATTCACAACTCATTCATGAGGAAACTGATGTTACCTGGGAATGTAGAAGATGAAACTTATTCCTGTCCTGGACCTATGCAAGAAGACTTTTAAAATTATGTTAATTAAAGGTACATGAAGAAATAGCAACTAAGCTGTGCTTTTCTAAAGAAACACTTCAGGTAGTTCTGTTGAAAAGCTGTAGAAAAGCACAACTTAGTTGCTATTTCTTAACAAACACTTCAGGTAGTTCTGTTGAAAAGAGTAAAAAAACCTCAAGAACTTTGGGTAATCCCTGTAAATCACAGAATCAGAGAGCACTAGTGGTTGGAAGGAACCTCTAGAGTTCATCTGGTCCTACCCCCTGCTCCAGCAGCTCACCCGAGGAACCTCTAGAGATCATCTCGTCCAGTCTCCCTAGTCCAGCAGCTCACCCACAGCAGGGTGCCCAGGATCACATCCAGGCAGGTTTGGGATCTCTCCAGAGCAGGAGACTCCACAGCCTCTCTGGGCAGCTGCTCCAGGCTCTGACACCCTCACAGCAAAGAATTCTTTCCTCTAGTTCAGATGGAACTGCCTGGGTTCCAGTTTGTGCCTGTTGCCCCCTGTCCTGTCAGTGGCCAGTACTGAAGAGCCTGGCCCCAGCCTCTTGCCCCCTGCCCTGTAGATGCCGAGCAGCATTGATCAGATCCCCTCTCAGTCCTCTCCTCTTCCTGGGGACTAACCAGCCCCAGGGCTCTCAGCCTTTCCTTGGCACAGAGATGCTCCAGTCTCCTCCTCATCTTTGTAGCCACCTCTGGACTTTCTCCAGTAGTTCCCTGTCTCTCTTGAACTGAGGAGCCCAGAGCTGAACGCAATACTCCAGAGATGTCCTCACTAGGGCAGAGGAGGAGAACCTCCCTCACCCTGCTGGCCATGTTCTTCTTCATGCACCCCGGGAGATCTTTTCCTCCCCAGCTGCAGGACTCCAAATAGTCCTTGCTGTAATTTCCTGTTCTTCTGGGGATGGATATCTTGGTAAACACAGGACACAGACTTGAGATACAGAAAGTGAATTGCTAAAAATATCCACGTGCTTTGGCCAACAGCAAGAGAGTCTGAGAAACCTAATGAAACAATTCTCACTTACAGATGGCAGGAAACAAGGAGCCAGCACTTTCTGTAATAACTTAGACCTTTACAGGGGGAGGACTTTAACCCTATTTAAATACCATTCAGCACTGTGTTTGCCTTTGGAATTAAACAGATTTCACCTTTTTCTCTCCATTTCTGATGCCCCACGAAACAGCATAAAGAAATGTGGTCCATCAGCAGAATACATTCATTCCAGCAAGGAAAAAACCTCCCTCTTCTGCAACCAGTTTGGTGCTTTACATTGTCACCACTTACCACCAAGGGCATTAAACAGGAAAATCATCAGCTACAGCAAAATCTCAGCATGACTATGATGTTGTTTATCCTGTTGTAGGCTACAACTCAGCTTGAAAGGATGATGCAATGAGGCTCAAAAATGATGAGGTGTTTGTCCTCTTGTCACTGTCAGCAGTGCTGGATGGACAACTTATAAAAGAAAGGAGGAGAAATGGCTTTTCCTAATTACACCAGTGTGCTGAATTTGCCTGGACACCACTGGAAGTCAGCCCACTGACTGAGAATGCCTCTTGCACAGTGGGTCACAGGGGCACCACAGAGAAACCTACAGGGCCAAATTTGGTCTTTGATGCTATGAAGCTTAATTACTTTAAGAAATAACAGATAGGGCTTTTTGGACCCTGGATCTTACCCTGAAGAAAAGGTTAAAATTTCTTAAAAGTCTGTAATAAAGTGTAGATGTTATCTCAATGGAAGGTGCAGCAAAGCTGACACCAAAGCTTAGCAAGGAATCAAGTGGGAAGCTTGAACTTCAATACCTCTGATTGATGGGAACTCTTGACTTTTGTGACAGCAAGGGACAAACACCTGTCCTCTTATTTGTCTCTTTTTTGCCAGCATCTTCTCCTTTCCTCTATTTAAGCCAACTCTTATTCTTCACCAATTTCACACCTTGCAAACATTCTGTTCTGCCCTCAGTCACAACAAGTTATTGAATATATTCATTGGATGATTTGGTCCAGTTCAGTGAACTAGAGCACATTCCTGAAAGCCACTGGTTTGAGGTAATTCTCCCATTTTTTCCCAATTCTTTGTTTTTTTCTGCCTCACAAACTTTTTCTCCCATCAATCTGTTTTCAAAAGAAGTTCCCCTTCTATTAAATGCCTGACCTGCAATCCTTCTAACCTCACCTAACAAACTACCAGTCATTGCAGGAATTCTGAAGTTGGTATTTTTGTTACAATGAGCTCAAAATGCTTTATATTATTTTCCCT
>NW_008591387.1:57212-58012 GCF_000691845.1 Merops nubicus
ATTTACCCTACAAGTTCAATAATCATCTGTGTATATACACACACAAAACAATGAAAGCTTTCTGTATTAAGCCAGAAAATAGATATTGATCTATAATAAAAAGAAAATTCATGTTTTTAGTTTTCCAGAAAAAAAAAAAACACACCCAAAACCAAAACCACACTGGAAGAATATTTAAAACCCATGTTGCTGCTGTGAAAAAAAACCTTTCTTGTGTAAGAAAAATAATGGATTGCCTACGTGTTAGGCTTAGGAGATTAGTTACAGTCCCTTCAAAGGTATCTGAGAAGTGAGGAGCATTAAATAGTGAAGAGAAATATGACTAGCTTGGTTTAAGCAGTAAATAAGCAAAGCAGCAGCACATGACTGTGGTCTATGTGACTTCTTTGTGTTAGCATATAAATCAACTGGTGTCAGGACAAGTTGTGGCACTGGAACTTAGCAACAGGAAAACATGACACCTGCCAGATACCTTAGGCTGCAAAAGGATCATTTCAGGAGCTATTTTTAGGCAGGCTCAACACTCAAGACACCAGCACTTCCCCCCTGTCTTCTGAGAGCTGGAGAAAATGAGATGTCAGCCATCACCAGAGCCAGTACAGGTCTGATGCAGCATCTGACAGCCTCATGGTAAGGGCACTTGTTCATCCTCCTGTCCCAAGAAATATGCTGTCAACACCCCTCGAGCAGCTGGGACACCTCCCCCTCTCCAGATCAGCACCTCCTGCCAAAAATCTGTAGGGACACCTCCCCCTCTCCAGACCAGCACCTCCTGCCAAAAACCTGTACTACAGGCAGCA
>NW_008591387.1:58029-66492 GCF_000691845.1 Merops nubicus
CAGCAGGGAACTCACTTCTTGAGGAATCCAGCACCCAAACTTCAGTCAGAGCAAAGGTGCTTGGCTGCAACTTCCTGGAGCCAACTGGACATAAAGTGAAGATTTCAGAACAGCTGATCCTAAGGCCAGGTGACTTAAAATACTGCAGTACATCCACGTTAAGAGAAGGAAAGGGGATGCACAGGGGATGATCTGGGTAACATTTTAGTTAGACACCACATTCATTCTGAAGGAGACAAGGGGTGAATTGATATGAAGTCAGCTGTTAATTGTCAGCTGAAAAAAAAAGAAATCAATTTGAAAACCAGAGGTATTTTTCACATTCAGATTACAAATAATTGTTTGGAAATTATTTCCTGTAGAAATTTGTCTAGATGTAAGTACTGAAAAGAAACTAAACTTCTGGAAATCAAAATGAAAAAGGTCAATGCTTATTTTAAGTTAATTTTCCACTTCTCAAGGGGACCAAAAGCAGGAGTGCTGACTAGGGCTGATCTAAAATTTAATTTATTTTTAATTATTTTTTTTTTTAAAGCTGTACAAACAAACTGATTCTTCTTACTAATTCAATGAAGTATGTTGCTTTTTCTTCCTCTGCTGGGCAGAACTAGATTGTGTTGGGTAGAGCAATTCCCACGTCAGCCTTTTTTGACTTCGTGACTATTTGGAACATTTACTTGCCTTTTGTTTATTGAAAACACACTAGAAAAATCACCCTGCTAATGCAGTGTGCCTTTGTCTGTGCTGTGGTGCCACAGGGCTAGGAAGTGGAGACCCAGAGTCCCCCACCAGACCATGGTGTGGTGCACTTGGCATTTCAGTCCACCTTCAGCAGCACTGAAGCATCTTACAGAGGAACTGCAAGAAGTGGAGGAGAATTTTTTTTTCCTTGCCCTACTAATACTTTTCTTGCTTCAGAAATATTTTAACCACGCAGTCAAGAACTTCTCAGCAGGCTCAGCTGGGGACAGCTAAAAATTCATTTCACAATCTTGATTTTTTTTTTTTGTTTTTCTTAAGCTAAATCTGCCACTATTTCAAACTAAAAACTGCTATTTAAAAAACCCTATTTTTAAACAGGACATTTCAACACTTTTAGAAATCCTCTCCTTTCCATTGTGTATATTATTTCAGGCTGATTGATTCATCAAAACTATTTCTGGTGTGAGCAATTTAGTTGCAGTAAATAAACAGCTTTGGCAAAGATGCAAAATGAGAGTAATTTTCTGGGTTTAAGAATAAACTTTTCACCTCTGAGAAATGAAATTGTAAAACCTATTTGACCATAAGAAAACAGCAAGATCAAGAGGTTGTTTCTTGGGATTTAAATACTCCTTTAGTAATGGCCATGCACTGTAAGAGGCACCAAGATGAAGCTCTCACAACAGCCCATATTGCAGGCAGTCAACAACCAAGTACTCTCCTAAAGTTTGAAGCGAATTGGGAGCTTAGAATGCACAGACCCAAGAATTGTGAAGGAGTTTTTAGCATTTGAGAGTACAGGCACCACACTTAGACCACTTAGACACAGAAATAGTGCTGCATCTGCAAAATCACACCACCACCTGCATTTGGAGAAGAGCAGAACCTGGGTTTAAAAATTAAAGCATGGCTTAGTCTTTACCAAACACAAAATTGTTTCTTTTCCACTTTGGGGAGTTCCAGATGATGGCCACCTAGATCAGCTGGTGACTGACTGCATCCATGATGTCTCTGTCTGCTGAGGGAATGGACTGAGACAACCTGCTACGAAATATTCTGTTAGTTATTCAGTGAGAATGGATTTGTGCTACTGACTGAAAGAAAATAACAAGAGAATCTCCATATGCCTTTTACACTTCCCCGAGATACTGATCCCTATTATTAAGCTATTCTGAATGCCATCTCACAGTAGGATTGTACCTCAATAGAGGAGGATCTCCTACTAGATTAATCCTTTCATGAAGCATCAAACTGCTGGAAGCATGATGGCTTTGTGTTATCAGTCTGCCTCTCAACCCAGTTTTGCCTTAAAATATGAGAGGGGGAGGAGGTAGGCTATAGAATTTTCTTTAAGGTTTATGAGACTGAATTTCCCCTTTTCACTCCAGGTAAATCCCTAGGGATCGCTGGACCACTTGCTAATAAATACAACTAGAAATAATTAGAGCAACAAGTTGCTGGAGTCTGCTGTGTCCCTCAGCACCACATCTCCACAGCTTGGAAACCCCTCCAGGGGTGGGGACTCCACCACTGCCCTGGACAACCCTCCTGGGGAACACAATTCTCCTCACATGCAACCTGAACTCTCCAAGACAACTTGAGGCCACTTCTTCTTGTCCTATCACTTCATCTCCTGTCAGGGAGTTGAGAGCCAGAAGGTCTCCCCTGAGCCTCCTTTGCTCCAGGCTCAGCACCCCCAGCTCCCTCAGCTGCTCCTCACCAGACCTGGCCTACTGACCCTTCCCCAGCAGCTTCATTGCCTTTCTCTGCACATGCTTAAGCACCTGAAGGTCCTTCTTGGAGTGAGGGGCCCAGAACTGACCCCAGTGTTCAAGGTGCAGCCTCCCCAGTGCCGAGTACAGGGGGATGACCCCTGTCCTGCTGGCCACACTGGTGCTGATAAAATCTCAAGGTCCTTACTGAAGTTCTAAGTTCATTCTACACATGGCTTCAGAGACTGTGTGTTCCACTTGACACAGAACAGGGGAACAAAGTCCTGTCTGGACTGCGACTCACAGCTTGCCCTAAACTCCTCTTTGGAAGCAGAGGAGAGAGCCAGGCATGGATGTGAGAGCAGGTACCTCTGGTAGCAGGGCACTGAGCCCAACTGAGGCCATTTCAGGCTGTAGCTCATACACAGGTTCCTGACTTCAGCTCCACAGACTTATGTGGCAGATGTATCTTATTTGCAAAGTTGGGGACTCAAAACTCTAAACAGATTCTCTATAGACATGAATTTTAAGCCATTTTACCCCTAAACTATTTCACCTAACAGCACCAAGTGTAACAATGGTATCTATTGCAGGGCTCCATGCAGTTGAGGAACTTGGCAACCTCAAGAACAAGTAAGTGAAATAATTCTGCATGATAAATCAATTTGCTACATGGCTGCTGAACTCGTGAATGAAATGAAGGGGAAATAAACCCAAAGGCCTCAGAACTATAAATCACCCCTTTACACACTTTTCTCATTTTTCTCTGTCACATCAACAGTCCTCCTGTTTTGCTTTTAGCTTATTCTGGCAGCTTGGAGCAGTGAAAAGGAGAGCTCATTTAAGACAATTAAAGAAGGAACCCAAACCAGCTATATTTATTTCCCTGACCCAGACTGAAGCAGTTTATTTTCTGTTGTTTTTTCCCCCCTCAGCTCAGTGTATTTATAAACAAACACTAATCCTGCACAGAAATGGCCTCTGACAGTTTCCCTGCTTTATTTGGGGAAGAATCAGACACAAAAGGCCATTGTCTCAGCAGAGCACTCAGATTTCATTAGTGAAAAGGACAGGCACATAAAAACAACTGTCCTTACATAAACTCAGTAAACCGTTTGAAATTACCCTTTGTGTTGGGAGCAGAAACTTTCTAAATCTGGAGACTGGATTACAAAAATACCAGAGATGATCTGGGTCCATTTGCAGAGGTTTTCCTCTCCAAGTCTCATTTTCTCTTGTGCCAGAGGAAAAACCAGCAGCCTCACCATCCCCACGTGTCTTTGCAATCAGCCTTATCTCTGATTTAGCCCTAATTTCCTTGTAAACTTCTTCAGAAATCATTCATCCATTTTGGCAACCATGCCTTCTAGCCTAACACACACAACCTGCATATATAAGGATATTTTAATTCTAAAACCACCACGAGGATTTTCTGCTTCCACTGCTCTTCATACAGAGCAGGAACACACAGCACAAGCCACTGCTGAAGGAAGCCACTTGCAGAAAGCTTTCAGGAGAGCATGAACCATCCAGCATCCTTCAGATAAGTTCCATGGCACACCACAAGTGTGGTTTCTGCTTCCTTAATGTGATCCGTGCTTTCTTTGGGAACTGCTGTACTCTGAGTGCCACGCTGATCTTTGTGTTAGACCTAGGTGAATATTTGGGGAATAAAGCTGGCCTATAAAGATATTTTTGATAGCAGTTCTGAAAAACTCCAAGTGCACCAGACCACAAGATTTTTCCTCAGGACTGATGGCATCAATAACAGGTTAAATCATTTTGATATAAGAGAAGATTCTGGGTGCATCAACCTTGCAGTGAAAGACAGGGGCACCCAGAACTAGCTACATTCATTTCAGCTAAGTCAGAGACATGAGCAAGAGCAAAGAATAAGAAAAGTATATATTATTCTTTTATATTTTGAAAGCCAAGCTATGATTAATTTCCATGTGGCACCCTTTTTTTAATCTGAGTTCTGCAGTACACAGGCCTGTCTTCTAAGACTGAATTAATATGACACAACACAGTTTTAGTTTGCTTGTTTCCCCCTCATTTAAAAAACAAACAAACCAAGCAACCATTTCCTCATATATTATTTGTTCTTTTCAATGAAAGGTGAAGCTTAAAACAAAATACCCCCAGACTCTCTCATCTTCAAATTGCATCTGTCAGAGTTGTTGAGAGTGGAAGGGACTCTGGGACACCCCTGTGTTTGATTACAGACATATATATACACACACATATAAACCCAAAAACACACACAAAGGTTTGTAAACATGCATATAAAGGTTTCCTCAGTTCTTAGTTGGGCACCTCGGAGAAAATATCACTTGTTACCTGGTTGTAGAGAAGAAGTTCCACATGTCCTTTCCTTGTATGATGGCATGGGGAAGGTGGGGACACAGTCACAACACCATTTTTTTCAGAAAACTCTTAGGGAATCTAGAATTGCCCATGAACTGCTGAGCCCATGCCTCTCAAATGCCTCCTCAGCTTCTCACCCTCTTTTACAAGGCATTGCACCAGAAAACCCTATTGCTGTGCCCTGGCTGGTTCTTGCCAGAGCAATTCTCATCAAGTTATTTTATTTCCATACCTCTAATAATAGGAGTATCTGCTCTGTAAAAGACTTCTTCAGCTTTATCAGTTGTGGAGTCATTGAAATGGTGAGGTAACAAACCATTAACCTTCCTGAAAAGTTCAACTATTTCTTTAATTGTAATTGCTTAATTAGCATCTTCATTTCTTAATTACTTTTAAAAACAAAACAAAACCACCCACAACAGACAGTGTAGAAAGAACTGTAGAATAAGCAGGTGTGGAAACCTACAGAACTTCATTCTTATGATCTCACCTTCTTTTACTTCTCAGTTTAGGATTCTCAGTAATTTTGACAGTTTTTTGTTATACATGCAGGTTTTCAATGAGAATTTTTAGGAAATACTATGCATGAGAGGAATTTTAGGCATTAAGATGACCTGAAACCCATGGCTTAACCACATCTGTGTATATATATATATATATAAAAAAATGTATCTTTATCATAAGGTAGACTGATACTGTTTCAGCTCCACCTTCTGAAAGCATTAAAATGCTCCTCAGGCAATATGAATTTTTACTGCAAGCGTCCTCACAAACACACAGAACTTCTTTTCAGTCTTGGGGATGCCTGAACATCTCACACCCACAGTTCTGTCAGTGCCCTGTACCACACCATCCATCACAGATACAGAAACCTACTAAGACTGCTGAGGAAAAAGGCAGCTGGAGCATTGCTTGGGGCTGGGCATTGACTAGCTCCAGCTTTCTGCTTGTTCACTGAACTGGTACACCTTTCATGGGTGATTTGTTTGAGCTGCTACCTATGGAAACGAAAATGTAGGGGAAAAAATATTTGTGCTTTGTAGACAAAACACCTACTGTGTTGCCCAACAAGAGAGAAGCAAACACAGCCCTGCTTGCCAGCAGCCAGCCTGCACCCCCCCCAGGGTCACAGCCATGGAATTGTTCAGGTTGGAAAGGACCTTCAGGGTCACCAGTCCAACTGTTAACCCAGCACTGCCAGGTCACCACCAGCCCGTGTCCCCCAGGACCACATCTCCATGGCCTTTTAATCCCTCCAAGGATGGGGACTCTACCACTGCCCTGGGCTCTGTCTTTATATCCAGTACTTTTCCTTCTCTTCTTTCACACTGATAATTGCTTTTTCATCTCTCAGCTATTCTCTAGAACCTAGTACCACCATCCCATCTTCTCCTGCCCTAATCTCATGTCATTTACAGGCTCCAGCCACTTATTCCACTGCAACAGCTTTAAAGTTTATCCTCTTCCTCCCTTAGCTGCATTTCAATTTAGACAATTCCATTCTCTAAGGAGAATATGATACATTATTAGATATTAAGCAAACTCCCTTGATGCTCATACACATCTACATTACTTATCTTTTTGGAAAGTCTGTGCATCATCTGAGGTCGTATTTCTCATTACTTTCAGAGCTGAAGCTAATCTATGACTATATTATTCTATTTTCTATTTCTGCAATACTTGTTTGACTAGGGTATGATACAGTCTCAAAAGGACAGATTATTGCTTTTACTAGGTGAGAGGATCAATATTTTGCCTTAATTGTAATGGTTCTAATGGAGTGCTGAGTGTTCTTGGTTGAGGAGAAGAAGCCAGACTGATGAGGGAGGCCTCATTAAAAAAAATGATACCTGAAAAAGGGCTTCAGTAATGTCAGCAACTTCATTATTACCTTCATTTGCTCTAGCTGAGGTAGATTTAGATCCCCAAAGAATTACCAAATGTTAAACTACGTATAAAATGCAACACAAGTCCTGATATGGAAAGACCCAACACATTCACAGATGACACATTTAAGTTAAAACAACACCAATTTTTTCTTAAACGTGGAGAACTGGAAGCCAATAAATGAGATGATTTCTGTGTGATGAAAACCACGCACCTGTGGCAGTGAGATACCCATTACCTGGGTACTTAACAAGGGCACTAATCACTCTGTGTGCATCTGCTTTCAGTAAGGGCTGTAACCCATTCTTCCTGCTTATTGCGCTCCATCTATTCATCAAAAATCCACAGACTGTAACATCCACTCCTCTGCTAATTAGGTTCAGACCCTGCTAATGGGAGCTGACATTACCTTTTCCACAACTAATATCTATGCTAGTGAATGATGAAGCCCAAAGAAAGATATTTCTGAAATTTCTGCCCCTCAGCCATAAATTCCATCTGAAAAAAAGTCCCACTGGAGCTACATGGATGACTGTTCTAGTCAGTTCAAGTGCCGTCGATCTTAACTTCTACATTTAGCTGGAAAAAGAAAATGTAGGACACGCTACAGAAACCACATCATGAATGGACTGCAAACAGTCTTTTAATGGTGGACACCTCAAATCATTCCACATTTGCCATTCTCAGGGCTAATGTCATTCTCTGTGGAGAAAATTGACACTGTGTCACCTGCCACAAGGCCACGAGCTGGGTTTTCGTTTTCCTACCCCTCCTCTTTCATTTCAGATGTACAACAGGTGCTTGTGGGGGAAAAAAAAACCCTCTTCCAACCTAATCATGCTCACTGTGACAAAACACTAAGAGGCAGCTCGGGGAGGAGGATGACAAAATGTATTTGCATAGTTACGCTGCAGACTGTATTTAATTTTGGAAGAAAGGCCTGTGAGGCTTACGGTGTTGTCAAAAGCTGTAAATATAAAGGTCCCTTTGGTATTTCCTCAAGTGCTAAGTAAGAGGTCCTCTGGATTCAGAGTTCAGGTCAGACTAATGAAGTCAGTCTTCATTGATCTGATCTTTGGAGGGAAAGTGTGGTACGAGTAAACCACACTACCCTGAAAAGATTTTCTGTTACTTCATCAGAAGAAATATGTCATCCAGCTCTGGACTTCCCAGATTGAACTGAGCTGCAACTACACAAGACTTGTATTGCAAATTCTGACATAAATATACGCACAAAATGATAATAATGATTTGAGCCGTTCGGTGGAAAGCCCCAAGCGCTCACAAAAAGCAGATTACCACAGATTTTTACAGCCAATGTGTAACAGCATTATATCCATCTCACGTACACACAAAATACTTCAGTCAGCATTTTCTCCTGCTTTGTTTGATCTGAGTATCTCAATATACAGGCAAAGAGTTTTCTAGAACACGCTTGCAATTTAGTCATCCAATTTCCGAGAGAACAAAGAGATTAAACTGGATACTACCCGCATCGGACAGGGGATTCCCGGACTTACTACAAATAACCATTCAACGTCAAAACAGAGTCAAACACCTCCAGAAGGCATCTCCAAGAAAAACTCTGTCCAAAAGCCACGTGACGGGTGCTTACCTCGGCTGAGGAAGGCAGCGTCATGGTGCCCGGGGTGCCGCCGAGGGGCGGAGGGCACAGGCTGGGGCACACGGCCAGGCCGAGGCCCGTGCAGGCCGCACTAGGCCCCAGGCTTCCAGCAGCTGCCGCAGGCCCCCCCAGGCTTCTCTGCTCCCGGCTAACCAGCCCCCCGGCCCTCCC
>NW_008591387.1:66613-68241 GCF_000691845.1 Merops nubicus
CAGCAGGGAGCAGAGGGGCAGGAGAACCTCCCTCAATCTGCTGGTCACCCTCTTCTTAACGCACCCCAACATACCTTTGGCACTCTTGGTTACAGTGCTGGATAGAGATTTCCTTCCTCAACTAGCCCAGCTCACTCCCCACATATATATTTTGAAAAACCTCTGAAGAAAAAGAAAATGGAAAATTTCTACAAGTGCCTTGGGATATTAAGCTAATGACCTGCTCAGAAGCGGTTAAACACAGATCAGGCAACTCTGCTGAGACCTACCCTGGACACAGGGGGAAGGCAGCAGTCAGAGATAACAGAAAATCTACCACTGACGGCCAGGATACCTCTAGCCATCAATAAAAGATCTTTAAACACACACTTTATCTTTGCACCTGGTACTAACAGCATACATGAATGAATACACAGGTGGAGAAGCATAAGGTAACTTGCAGTCCTCAAGTCCTGTTTCCAAATTACCTTTTATTCTTTTAAGAATATTTTAACTCCTTCAGAAAGGGAAATTACTCCTACCAGGGAAATTCAGCCCCTGATAATTTTACCCTCAGCTGACAAAATGAATCGACAGGAAAGGGTACAGATCCCCTATCAGTTCCACCTGATCAGAGAAAGCCCATCACTTATCCTTCTATGCATTCACACAGGTTTTAGATATACTCTGTTTCCTCTTTTGTTTCCACACCCTCATCTTCTTCTTCTCCGCCCCGAACTCCTCAAGATAAATTTTTCAGATTTATGCCTTTGTTTCAGAAACATGACAGCTTTAATTTGTCACACAGTCATTTATGTATTAAATCATCTTAGGAACATGCTATTTACCCTAGCCAAACATTATAGCTGAAAGGAAAGTTTTCCTCTTCAGTAGGTGTTCAATAACCATGGGAGTGTATGTCCTCATATGCTGCAGTTTTAGCATTGCAGCCTAAGAATTTATGAAAATAAATTACCAAACACATGCAAAATTGAAAGGACAAGAATTAAAAGGTTTAATTATTACTTCTCCCAGGATTAGACTTACTAGATTTCAGCATACAGCTATAGCGTTGATAGTTCTTACTTTCAAAAGAATAACTGAAGAACCCTTTTACAAAATTAAGCAACATGAACTTGGAGGGTTGTCATGCCCCTGATTTTTTACCCTCATGCAGCCCGTTAGATTCACCTTCTTCCTTTGCAGTTTGATGTTATCAGCCTGGATACCAGCTAGACAGCCATGGATTTTGCCAGCATTACAAAATCATTGCAATTATTGTTAAAATATAATTCTCTTCACTTGGTTATACAAAAAGCACAGAGAGTTGTCCAAGTGCACTGTTAAGTAGCCTACCTGACCCTGTCACAGCAGGAAAAGGAGTACAAGGCACAAAGGTGGACTAAGCAAGGGATAAATCCAGGGTTAGGTCAGGCTGGCAGCACGAGCCACCCACAGTGATGCTGTCCTACATATATAGCAATAAATAATGCAGTTCTCACGCAGTGGTCACCATCTGGTATTTTAATGTAAGCTGGTTTTTAACGCAAGCTCTTGGTATTTGTTTCCACTTTTTATGCCAACACATGAAAAGTCAGGTTTTGTATGTATTGTTGGAGCCAGGATTCATGCTGGCTGCAGTGTTTTCA
>NW_008591387.1:68272-81382 GCF_000691845.1 Merops nubicus
GAATGAGCCCATTAGCACTTGTGAACTTGATCTATGACTCCTTGAAGGCTGCTCCCAGGGCAGGACTCAGAGCAATACAGCAGCTATGACTCACAGCTACCTGCACAGGCAAGACAATTTCCAGACCACCAGAGGATAGTTCCTTGAAGATATATTACTTTAAATAATGGAATTTCAAGTTATTATGGCCAAGCAAGTTTAAATAAAGACTGAACTTTCTGCTGTTAGAAATATGGAAGAAATTCTTCCAAATCCTCAGTGACACTCAAGCCAGAAGGCCAAGGTATATAGAATACAACCTGAACACAAAGAGAAGAGTGGTGACTTTCAGGATAACAGGCTGCAGGTTGCTCTAGAACTATACCAGGCAGCAAGTCACAAAGCAACAAGAAAAACATACAACTGATTTGCTTCAGATTTGGCCTCAGTTGTTGAGCTGGAGGCTCAACCTGACTGAATGTTGCTCTGCCTGCTCACTGTATGCAGAGTACTCCACACAACACAGCGTGCCAGCTTTCCTGAATGATGCCCAAACTTCTAACTTAGTCAGTCCTGTTTTGCACTCAAGGCACTAATACTTAACACACTTTATACTGGTTTAGTTGGAAAATCCTAAATTGCATTAATACTCCAGCTCTCTCCTTTTTTTCCCTTGTACATAGCCCTGTTTTGCCAGTGACTAGGCCTAACAGGAACAACACAGCCAGCAGGAAGATAAACCAGTAAGCAGACTGTATTGAGTACAGAAAGCACATTCCATGGACAACTGCTGGGGGTACAAACAAATCAATCAGTTCACAAGCTATTGGCATTACCCCCAACAATCCTAACAAAGACATCACCCCCCCAACAACAGGTGGAACAAACAAAGAACCAGGACTTCCCATAGATGGAATGGGAAACAGCCCCATCAGGAAGTTAAACAGATAAGACAAAGGTGCTCACATGGCAGCTGTCACCCATCCAGCCCCCGTTTGCAAAGGTCCAAGCTGACCAGGGCCCAGCTCCAGGAGAGTCAGGAGGTTCTGCCTCAACAAAGAAACTGTGTGTGTCCCCCCCACAGCCAGACTCTCCGCTCCTCCTGCCAGTGCTCCCAGCTTTTACCCCCCAGCACACATCTGACCTTTGGTCACTCAACGCAGGACCCCTGGTGCTCATTCACCTCCTGGCTCCTGCAGGGCTGGCCCCACCCTGGGGGGAGCTGAAAGGCAAACTCAGCCCCCCTTTATGAAAGGCTGTGCCAACCTTAATTCAGGGCTCAAACTCCAGCATTTCAACCCTCAAAGTATTATTACACACCAATAGAGATCAAAATCAAAGTGAAGCAAGAAGTGGCTCCTAGCTCTCTACTAGCAACACAATTCTTTGCTGCAAAGATAAAAAAGTTAAGTGCCTTTTGGTGCAGTTGTCAGGTAGGTCTAAAGTCTGTGTTAAAATATCTAATCTTTGGAGATCAGCACTTCAGGAGGAAAGATGCCTGTTGTTTACAAGTGGAAATTTCTTTTAGAAGCATTTCTGTATAAAATATGCTCTTCAGCTCAGCGATGAATAAACTCTACTTCACAAAACTTTCTTCTGTTTCAAATCAATTTCAAAAGCCTCGTTTAGATCTGTCCTTCATCCGTCATTCCGGCAACTCACTTGAGAAGAATTTTTATTGTTACCAAAATATTTTGTTAAGAGCCCTTCTCCTTCAATGCTCATTTGAAGTAGCTTTTTGTGCTAACTGAAAATCCATTATGTTTTTTCACTTGAGACTCGTGGAGGTTTCGTTTTTGATCTAAGAGACAATGAAAAGCTGGTGGTGGGTCATTGTTCGTTGTGGTTTTTTTTTTTGTTTTAAATCTGTGAAAAACAGATGTAGATGCATTCTCTCATCTCCTTTATTTGGCAAAGGAGAAAAAAGTAATGAATGATTCACAACATCCAACACAATGGACTAAAAGCCATCAAGGTTAAGTGGCTCTGTAGATCAGAAACCAGAGCTGCCAGTCCCAAAATGTGCTGCATGATTTTACAACAACTGTTCTAAGAGCAACATTCTCATTTGTCTTCTAATGAAGTTACATAAGGGAAAATTCCAGCTACTAAAAAGAAATATAAACCAGAAATGAAATAAACTGAGAAAATTACACCCTCAGGCTTTGGAATTTTATACCACAGAACTCTGCAGTCAATGTCAGCTAATAAATTGTGTTGATATCAGCTAATATATTGATCAGCTTACAGTACCTGCTCTTTCAAACATAAGCATGACACCATCCTGAAGAGCAAAGCAATAGCTGGGTGATAAATAAACAAATAAACCATTTTGTTTTGCATGTGCAAGCTGCTTTCAGATATATAGTCTATTTTAGTCAGTTAAATGTTTGATTGTCTAATGAACATCAGTATCTGCACTTCTTAGCCTTTAACTCCCACCAAAATGTTGTGCTGATGGTGTCCCTGAGCTTTTTAAGATCATCTCACTCAGGTACTGGCTGCATCAGAGGAGCTTCACAAGCATTTCAGGACAAATTCTTTGAAAGAGAAAAAGCAAGGACAAGAATCATTGTCCTCCTGCCCCTAGAAACATTTTAAAAGCCAAACCATACTGAACTGACACATTTATGTATTAGTTTAAAGCATCTTTCATGTATTAGTTGGAGTTGGATTAGGATGCAGCATTCTCTCCTTTCCACCTACAAACCAGAGAAGCTTATAATTTTCAACAAGGGGGTTAAGATGTGGGGATCATCAGCTGCTCAACCTTAGGAAGTTCTCAGGTGCCTGGATCAGGCTGCAAAATGTTGTAACAAACTGATCTTGATCCCATGTTGACTTCAGTAACAGCCTAACGGTTGGACTTTTAATCAGCTCCTTGACCCATTTCATGATCCAGATCCTTGAAGAAATACACCTCATACTTTTCTGGCACATCTCCCACAAGCTGTTGAAATAGGTGTTTCTAAACAACTGGCATTAGATTTCATTTATGTTTCCAGACTTGGAGTTAAGCTTTCTCAGATACAGCCTCTCAACCCAAGAAAGAAGCTGCCTGTGTTTCTGCAGTGCATCTTCACAAAGCACCCCTGAACAGCCTGCCAGCCTCCACACTGACAGTCCTATCTGCACAAGGAGAGAAGCAGGAAGTGCAAAGAGACAGATGGGTGAATATTAATTAAAGTTTATAAGGCTGGGGGAAAAAAAAAAAAAGTAATTTGAAATTTCTAAACCCCACTCCCCAAACACCCTTGTGCTATTCACTTATCATGTAATGCTACCAGACAATGTACTAAATGCACAAGGAGCTACAAGCTTTACCTTAAGTATGGCTGGAAAGATAAGCACAGAGAGATTCACAGCTAAGATTATTCCAGTCCAGCTCCTCCAAACACTGGCAGAGGGCAAAAGTGATTTCTTACAGGGGAATAACCTGTTTTAACAAGAAAACTATGTCATTTCATCTTGCTATTAGGTGGAGATCCCAACCAAACCTCACCAAAAAACAGAACTGCAATGCTATTACTGGAATCAGATTTGATTCCTGATAAGATACCACAAATGTAGCTGGGAAGAGTAAAGACCTGGATGTCAACATGAAGTCTTACTGCTCACAGTTTCAGGATTGCAAACCTGCAGTCTGTCTTCTGGGCAGTTTGTGCTCCTCTGCAGCTCTTCCTCTCCGCCAGATGTAAGCACAGCAGCTGTGATGCAGAATGTACTCCACACAGTATCTCAGAGCACAGCTGCCTCAAGATCAGGCACAAGCAAACATTACAGCTACTTCAGCTCTGAAAACTGGAGTATGCCCCCCCCAGCTTCAACCTGGCTAGCACTGAATATCTATTGAATATACAGAGCTAGGAATGGGGCTGCATTTTCTCCACCAAGTCAGTACATGGAATGTCTACATGAGTTAAGTTCACACACAGCATTTGCTGTGCTACTATAAGCACTAAGTATTGGCACACTCAAGTTTTGCCCATATTACTCCATTCTGGTACAATTTCTTGGTAAGCCTTCATTAAATACCTGCTTATCACCCTGCAGTATGAAGAGGGCAGCTTCTGCATGATTTGAGGATGATGGCAGTGTAATAAGTGAGATGAAAGAGCAGCCCTGAAATGAGAATACAGTTTTCACTATTTTCAGGCTCCATTTCGTTTTTAGGTAGGAAGAATAGGACCTAAAACTGTATAATTGGAGAAAAAAAACCCAAGTTATGTCACTGATATGCAATAGGATGCTGTTTTATTCCCACCCAGCAGCAACTCAATGGACCTGTTCACATGGAGATGAGCAAAGCCTCATGTTATACTCCTTTTGCTATGAACTCATTCACAGTGTGTCTGGTAATGACTCTGAAAAGTTGAGGAAAAAATATATTAACAGCTGCAGAAACATTTGCAGATCATTTTTCAATTACAGTTTTTCCAATATGAGCAGAAATGCCTTCTGTTAATTAGCATAGACTTTTGGAGAGTGTGACTCTACTTCTTGTAGGGAGATTGCAAAGCATGAAACACAAATCCATTCACAAATGGAAGGGGAGCCACAACTGGGACAAAACCCACGAGATCCTTAAGGGACCACAGCACTTTATTAAAACAAAGATTTTAATAAAGGTAGAATCAAGCTTGGAAAAAAAAAGGGGGGAAAAGGAATTTAAAAAAAAAAAAAGGGAATTAATAAGGAAAAAGGGGACAAAGGAAAAGGACAAAGGAAAAAGGAAAAGGCAAAGGAAAAAGGGAAAGGACAAAGGAAAAAGGGGAATAATAGACTCACAGAATGGTTTGGGCTGGAAGACAGTCCTAGTTATAATGGATGGTGTTACAATGGAATCAAACATCACTCCAGGAGCGGTAGCAAAGTCAGGTTTTCCTGTGAACTGTTTCTTCTGATTCTATAGGGAAGACAGAGATTTTACAGAGCGGGCAGAAAAGCTGGAGAGAAGCCTGGAGGTGGTAAAGCAAAAGCTTTAGAGGTAGGAATAAATTGCAACCTGCCATTCACTCACTGGAGTACAAATGCAGCTGACCTAGTATCAGGAAGATGCTCGGGTATTTATCTGTCTCAAATCACACCTAGGAGAAGGTTTCCAGTGTGCCTCAGAGGACGCAGCAGGGAATGGTTCCCAGCAGCTGCAGCACCCACGTGCAGAGGTGGCAGGATGCCCAGAGAGGCTGGGATTGGAAACTGAGCTGGACCAGTTCAGAACAGAAGAGTCTGCTCTGCTCTGGGTTAATCTGCATGAGGAGCGTGGGGGAAGAGGAGGGAGAGGGACTGAAAAGGGATTAGGAATGAAAATAAAACCAAGACAGAGTGTGACTGACTTTAACCCCAAAATGCTGCTATTTGGGTTAATCCAAACCACACAGAGAGGAGCTACTTTCCCCACTATATTCCCTGAAAATAAATTTAGGATTTTCTTTAACAGCAGCGTTACACCCTTTAGAACAATGACTGCAGGTGCTTATTTGGAGCTTTCATTCAGCCTGCTCCCCATGTGATGAACAGAGGAGCTGGAGAACGTGGGCTCATCATTTGGTGAGAGAGCTGGGAATGAGAACCCCTGGATCACAGTTCACCATTTCTCACAAGTGCTGCACAATCACATCTGTAAATTCATAAAAGAGGGCACCACACATGATTTGAGAGTATCCAGAAATACAGTCAGGTACTCTTTAAAGATTATGTCCGATTTCTCTGGGATATATTTGTTAGACAAACACAGGTAAAGCTGAAAAATAACAGCATATGTGGCTAACAGGCTTTTGAAGGCAACTTTATTAACAGCTAGAAAATATTAGAAATCCCTCGGCTGAAAGCTGCAAGCTGAAAACAAGCCATTATTTTCTCTCCAATTCCCCAAGAGGTGCTGAGCCTGCAGATTCCAGCTCTGGTGCAACTTGGGGGTGGCTTTCAGAACAGATTGCACCATTTGTTTTCTCATTACAGAAGGCAGCTAAAGAACCAGTGCCACTGAGCAGGAAACTCTGAGCCTTTAAGCACTCCACTTTGTCCCAGCGCAGAGGTGAATGCATACTTGAAGGTGAAATAGTAAATGTTGTACACAGAGCCCTCAGCCACCCTCAAGGAATAAAAAGTTCTGTGGGAAAATAAGGGATTGTTTTGCCTGTCTGAAGTGAACTAGGAAAGATCATCTCTGGTCCCATTTAGAAAATGAGATGGCAGCAACTGAGAGAGGGTTTGGACCATGGGAGTTCTGAGCTTCTGCTGTTGTATCCTTTTATGATTCAAGAACAAGACCTTCATGAAGCAGGAGACCTAGTGAGTGAAATTCACTTTTCCAACTTCCAAAAGTTCTCCTGATCAATATTAATTAGGACACAGAAAGGTTAGTAACTAAAGATGCTAAGAAAATAAATAAAACTCCTAAAGAACCTAGAATAACAGAATATTTAGTGGTTGATTTACTGTGAGGCAAAGGAAAAGCAGGAAAATATCTCTTTGCATATGCCCAGTTAATTTCTATTAAGGCAAATTTTAGTTATTCCTCCTTTCCAAATATCCTCTGCCTCAGCCCGCTGAGCCCGATTCAAGGGCTGGTCCTGAGGAAGCTCAGATTTATCTAAAGTTGTTGTAATTAAATGTTTTTAAATCCTCTGCTCACAGGAAAAACTGCTCTTAACTTTAATTATAAAAATAAACACAGGATTATTTTAAAATTAAAAATGGAAATAAATACTTAAAACATGCTGCAGAAAAACTATTCTGCATTTCATCTGGATTTACACATTAGAAAAAATTCAGGGATTTTAGTTTATTCCTCCTTTCCAAATATCCTGTGCCTCTGCCTGCTGAGCCTGATTGGGAGGGCTGGTCCTGAGGAACTCAGATTTATTTAAAGTTGTTGTAATTAAATGTTTTTAAATCCTCTGCTCACGAGAAAAATTGCTCTTAACTTTAATTATAAAAATAAACACAGGATTATTTTAAAATTCAAAATGGAAATAAATACTTAAAACATGCTGCAGAAAAACTATTCTGCATTTCATCTGGATTTACACATTAGAAAAAATTCAGGGAATTTTATTTTTTGTCCCAATTTAGAATAAGGAACTATGTTAAAATTTTGAAAATTGTTCTAAAATGGAAGAAAAACATTCTTTAAATGCATCTTGCTTGCCTGGTGTTCTCATGAGCACCTGATAGAATTCCTACACAGATTCTTAATTATAATTAACTTTCTCTCTCTTAATGGACATTGCTGTAACGTATTAAAATGAATTTTATCTCCCCTTTTACCAAGACTTATTTTATACATATTCTGTGTTGCATTTCATCCAAAATACCTCTAATGGCTGCAAACATATATGAATTATTTAAAGGGTTGACTAAAGTTCATGTCCTCAGAATTTAAACCAAACCCATTGTCACTATAAAATCATGAATGAAAATACTTTGTGGCCCAGGAAAAATCCAAGAATCTGGTATTTAAACTTAGAAATTATAGTGAGCCAACCAATCATGAATTTAATAGAGATATTCACCTTTGTTATATTTCAAAACATTCTTCCCTTATACTTTAAAGAATAAAAACTGAAGAGGGACTAAATTCTTAGATGGCTTCTAAATCTTTAGACAGGTCCAGTGAAGAGTTCAAACTAAACTGAATCTATTCATGGGGGCAAACCCCTGTAACAGAGACTCTGCTGCCCTGTCACCCCGTGCTGCTGCTGTGCCATGCTCAGCTCTGCACCCACACGCTGCTGCTCTTGGCACCTGTAAAGGGTCACCTGCAGTAAATTCCTTTTTTGCATTGAACAGAATCAAGATAAACACTCTTCATGTTTTAAGTGAGCAATGAAACCACTAAGCTGATGATAAAATCCAAAAGCACTGTGGCCAGAACGATCAGTGTCCATTCAGATGGAAGCCCTCCATGCCCACCACATCTACTCAGCCTCACAAATTGCCTTATCTGCTCAAGGAACCCACAGATTTCAGCTGGCTTGGAACACTCAGTTAACACCCAGGTCCTTCACTCACCCTGCCATCCCTCCTGACTACATCACAGGATCCCAGCACGGTGGGGTTGGGAGGGACCTCTGGAGATCATCTCATCCCACCCCCCTGCTCCAGCAGCTCACCCACAGCAGGGTGCCCAAGGGTGGCATCCAGGAGGGTTTGGAATCTCTCCAGAGAAGGAGACTCCACAATTCTCTGTATGCTCCAGGACTCCAGCACCCTCACTGCAAAGATTTTATCTTGTTCAGCTGGAACCTCCTGGGTTCCAGTTTGTGCCCATTGCTCCTTGTCCTGTCGCTGGGCACCACTGAGAAGAATATGGCCCCATCCTCTCGACCCCCACCCTTTAGATATTGATCAGCATTGATCAGATCCCCTCTCAGTCTTCTCCCTCAGGGCTAATCAGCCCCAAGGCTCTCATCACAGAGATGCTCCAGGCCCCTCCTCTTCTTCACAGCCTCCACTGGACCCTCCAAATACTTCCCTGTCTCTCTTGAACTAGGGTGCCCAGAATTGGGCACAATACACTAGATGGTGACTAGTTAAGGCTACTACAACTCTATCAACAGCCAAGGCATCTGCCAGTCAGGGTACTGTGCAAGGATCTGACAGACAGCTTTTACTCCAGGCCGTTCTCACTCCTTATATGACCCTGTCAGAGCCTCTTGGAACCACTTTTAAGTGAAACCAACTGCTGGCTGCAGGATTACAGAACCCTGAGAAATCACAGGCCAAGGTAGATCCAGGACAGTCTACATCGTATTTCTCTTGTGAAATAACAATAATCTGCTGCTGTGTTATTACCAGCACTTCTGAGCTGCATCAAGAGCTTTATCATCTCTTACCTGCCTATTACATGGGTCGTTTCCATTGGAGCAGGAAGAATTCTCAGGGGAAACTCACTTCTGATACACAAATGAGATTGAAAGCTCCAAGCATCAAGACTAAGCAATTAGAGAAGCACAGGACGTTGCAGGTACAAGCAGCTGTCCCTCTTTGCATATGCAAACTCTAAAGAAGAGCCCCACAAGCACAGCTACACTCTGCTTTGTCTGCAGGGCTGAGTGGGTCCTGGGAGCACACTGAAGAAGCTTCTCTGAAGCTTTACTGGTTTTCACCTGCCCTTGTTTACAGTGCTTGAAAGACAATTTCTCACCTATCAAAGTCGTTCCCTTCAAGCTGCCCCTTTATGTCCAGCTCACATAACTCCCAACTACAGAATTAATCTTGTAGGAACTTCCTTCAGCAGCTTCTAAGTCCATATGCTCCTGAGAAACCTTTTTCTTGAGAAAAGGAAGGGCTTCTTTTGACAAAACTTTTTCTCACTGATTTCTGTCAAGCTTTGCTAAGGTGGTTTGGCCATCCCTGTGACACACAGCAAGAGACAAAATGCCACAACTATCATGTGCCACAGAAGAACAGAAGGGATCAAAGATGACTGTAGTATTCTATATAAGAATGAAAGCAAGGAATTCTTTAAATAAAATTTATAAAACCCTTGTGTTGTGGTTTGAGGCTTGGAATGGGGGCGTGACCTTCCAGCAACTGGGAGGACCCCGGGTGGGGGTGAACCATTGTATTCCCTCCCCTTCCCACACACACTCTGATAAGAGGCAGGGAGTGGTTTTTTGTTTCACTCCTGCCTTGGAGCTCGGAGAGGAAAGTTCTCCTTTCACTCCGTGGGACCCTGGACAGTTAAGAGAATTTCATTCCAGGGCAACTTGCTGCCATATTGCCTCCCCTTGGGTTTTAGTTCCAGTCGTTTAGAAACTCCATTCTGAAAGTGTAGAAGAGAAAGAAGAAAAACAAAAAATCTCCCTGGCCTCAGCAAATGATCAGGAAAGTTTTGAAGTTTAACACAAATGAAAGTGCAAATTAGAGGCTGCCAAGACATATTTCAACACCCCTTAGGTACACTGGAACATCAAATATCAATATTTTCATACCTCATACACCAGGAATTCTTGGATATATTTATATAACCTCTTTCACAGGTTTATTTCAAGCTTCACCTCAAAACCATTTAGATTCTTTGACCCTTTGATTCTCACGTTCTCTGAACTGCACTGTCACTGTAGCTCTTCCTACTCTGATCACGTCCCACATCAAGAGTTCTTCTTAGAACAGTATCTGATACCTCAAACTACATATTGCTTATTGAACAATGGCAATCCTATTCCTCTAGGGTTGCTAATAACTCACTTAATACCTTCTAGAACCTCCTTTGTCATTTCCTTGCTACCTAAAACCCTTCTCTAGCTGGTCAACTTATTCAGATTCCCTTCTCCCACCACCTCCTACTGGGAAGGCATAGAATGGTTTGGGTTAGAAGGGACCTTTAAAGGTCATCTAGTCCATCAGGTTATATCTAATTATATCTATATGCAGGCTGTAAGTCCCCAGGTTTTACCTGTGTTCCTAGCAGGCATCCCTGCATGTCAGCCTGTACTACTGGATTTCAGCCTGGAGCAGTCCCTCAGGAGAAGATCACACCCTGTTTGTCACTGCTGCATATTTACATATATGTATTTCTAAAAGCCCAACACATCAACCAAAACAATCCCTACAACTTGAACACAGTGTTTAACAACTGCCTATGGAGCTTGCACAGAGTGCCTCCAAATGCTATCTTAACAGTGAAGCTACTGGTGAGGAAAACATGCTTTAAATTAAATGGCATTAGAAATTTAAAGATCCAAAAATAAAATGCATGAAATGTTTTCTAAACGTTATAAAGCATTGTTTTCACATCACTGTGTTTGTAAGCTGTGTCTTTTGTGTCCTTTTAAGTATCTGGAGAATTTCTAGGAAGTCACCCAAATATTCTGTCATTTACCAACTATGACATCAGCCACAAATTAGAAACAGCAATACCCATTTTTGCAGCATTTCCAATCAAAACCAACGCAGAGAGTCTCTCTGTGGAGAACGCCCAAACAAAAATAAAATGCCACAAGCAACAGTTGCTTTTGAAAGTGTTATTGGGATTAATGACCTTCTTCAGTGGAAAAAAAAATGCTTTCAGAAGCAATCAGCTCTACAAACTCTCTAACAGAATACACTGAGAGGGACTGTGAGCTGATCAATCAGTCTGAGTGCACAGAGGAATGACACGCTCCGTGATTCTGACACGGGGGGGACGTCACCTTGTGAACAAAGTCAAGGTGCTCAGCCCAGCAGAGGAGAACAGGGGGCTGGCTGCTCTTCAGTCTACCAAGTGTCCAAACAAGGACTGGCTTCCTACAAGAGTTACTGAAGAGTCACTGCTTGGCAGTTCTTCATGGTGAAGTACACGTGGATAAGAACCAAATTTCCACCACTGTTATATGAAGAGCCTGTGGTTATTTTGTCCCCGTGTGCCTCAGCCTCTCCTCACCAATCAAGCTCCTAACACAGAATTCTTTATTGCTCTGAAGGAGCCTTCCCCCCTAGGTGTGGTGTTTGAACCCAAGTGGGGTGCTGAAGGTGTGCCAAGGAAGGCAGCAGCAGCACTGCTTTATCATTTCAGCACTCCAGGCTCCTGTTCTGATTGCATTGGCACCTCTCCTAATGCAGGAGGGAGTTTAATTTGCAGCAGTGCTGGATGGAAGGTGTGCTGAACGGGCCCTGAATCTTAATGGCAAACACTCTGGATGAATTTCCACACAGTGTATGGAAATTAGGCAAGTTCAGGCACTTGGCTGCCTCTAAATCTGAAAATGTTGCAGATCACCACGAGGAGTTGGGGAATTCTGAGAATGAATGATTGTCAGATGTGGACACAAGATATTTCTATTGACTTAGTGATTTCAGGGATAGGAGATCTTTGAATCTACAGGAAACCTGCAGCTTTTCTTCTCCAAGCCACCTAACACTAACTGCTCAAGAGAAGAAATACAGCAGAAATCCAAAGGCAAGAGTCTTCCCTGACTTAATTCACTGTATTTCAACACACTAATCACTGGAATGTCAAGTCTTGTGGCCAGTGGCTTAACCCTCACTTGCCTCTAAGTCTCTGTATGACCTGTTTTAGCTTTGCCCCTTCTTCCTATGGAGACTAGGAGGGCCAAGTAGCACTTCAGAAGCTGTAATACAATTACATGGTCGTAATCACTCTCATTTCACAGTCTCCAGACTTTTCTTTCTATCCCTCTGCCCCTATCACATCCTCCTTTACCTCCTAGACTGTCTCAGTCCTCTCTATGACTGTTGTGTTATCACACATGTTACAAGATTCACAACAGCCCCATGAGGCAGAAAATACCACAACACCTAAAATGTGTGCAGGACAAAACTTCCTATCTGAGCATCCCAGCTCAGATCACCCCAAAGTTAAGGAGAGCCATTAACAGAGCAGCTGAGGTAGTAACAGATAATTCACAAAACACTAGAAAGTTATGTAAAACAAAACCTTGTGAGCTTCTGTAATTCCATGATTGCACTGCATCCCAGACCAACAACTTGCCTTTGGTTTCAGCCTCCAGTTGCCCTGTCAACAGTCCCCTGCCCACACCAGAGTTCTGCTGTGCACGCTCCTCTTGCTGAACAGTTTATCCCCACAGTTTTTAATGGGCTGCAGCTTTTAGGAAATCCTTCTTGACAGCAGGTTACATGAAGGTATTGTCGGTATAGGATCATACCTGGGAGACCCTTGTATGACTTTTCAAGGGTCATTCAGTTCAACTGCCCTGCAGGGAGAGGGACATCTGCAGCTAGAGCAGGGTGCTCAGAGCCCCGGCCAACCTCCCCTGGGATGGTTCCAGGGATGGGGCAGCGACCACCTCTCTGGGCAGCCTGGGCCAGGGGCTCACCACCTTCAGTGCCAAACATTTCTTCCATCTGGTCTGAATCTCTCTCTTTTAGATTAAAACCATCACCCCTTGTCCTGTCCCAACAGGCCCTGCTAAAATGTCTGCCTCAAACTTTCTTATAGGCCCCCTTTAAGTAGCCCAGCTCTCTCCTGCTGGCCTCACAGCAGAGGTCTTTCAGCCCTCAGGTAAATTTTGTGGCCTCCTCTGTATCTGCTCCAACAGGTCCATGTCCTTCTTGTGTTGGGGGGTCCAAAGCTAGATGCAGTATCATCTTCTTATTGTGTGTTCATATGAGCTTCACAGTACCTATCAGTGTTACCACCAAAAAAAAAAAAAAAAACCATAA
>NW_008591387.1:81435-89979 GCF_000691845.1 Merops nubicus
ATCTGCTCCAACAGGTCCATGTCCTTCTTGTCCCAGACCAGCCTGTTTCACCACTCTTAGTTCCCCTGGCAAGGCTTGCCACTAGCGATTCCCAAGCCCACCACGACACCCACAGCAGGGCTACATCCCTCCTCTAATTCTTTTCATCCCAAACAAAACTCCCTCCTGAAAGATGAATCAACTTGCATAGCAGATAATGGGTGTGATGCCTGAGCTGCCTTATGGCCTGTCAAGATTCAGCCTGCTGGAACAGCCTTATCCTTCCACAAGCACATCTCTAAATATTTCATCAGCAAAGGATAAAAAAACATCAATTGCAGGTTTGGTTTTTTATTTTTCTTTTTCTACATGGAGGAACCAGCACTGTAACAAAAGCCAGCAGGAAAAGGACTGTCCTGAAACATGTGCCTGTGTCTGTATTTAAAAGGAGGCAAATGATAGGTTATCAGCCTGGATATGCCAGGCTTCATCTGGCCATGGCTAGATGTGAGCCATGAAAAGAGAGTCAACGTGCCGTGCGTAACAAAATCCAGCAGGAAAAGGATTGTCCTGCAATATGTCTGTATTTAAAAGGAGGCAAATGATAGGTTATCAGCCTGGATATGCCAGGCTTCATCTGGCCACGGCTAGATGTGAGCCATGAAAAGAGAGTCAACGTGCCGTGCTGCAAGCAGCAGTGACAGGAATGACCAGGAATGGGCCTGGACACAAAGAACTCACTGGCAAAGCTCAAATGTCAAGTGTAACACAAGTTTACATTCCTTCAGGTTTTTTACTTTTGCCCCACGCTTCCTGCTTCCCTACCCATATAAACATGGGCAGGAACACAATTTGCAGGCTGTCTTTTCACACAGCCCTTGACTTGTAGTGAGCATCTGCACAGTGAATCAGCAGGATCCCCAAATCTGCGTGAAAACTCCTTGGACTTGGAGAAAATAATTGTTATTCTGGCACTTTCAAGGCCAACGTGTGCCTCGAGGATGGACAGATCATAGCACAGGCAAAATTCAATTGGACCTGACATTTGTTAAAACTACTTGCCTAGACTAGAAAGGGGATAAGTTCCAAAATAGTTTCTTAGCCTTTGCCTACTGCCTACTGGAAGAGAATTGGTAATGTAAGCTCCAGTGGATCCCTGCAGCAAAGATCTTACTCAGTTTCCTCAAACAGTTTGTAGGCATTACCCAACCCCTCCCATCTGCCCTAATTCATTGAGTTTCTTTATCAAACACCTCAACATCTTTTAAAACAACTGGGAACTGCAAACACCACGGTGGATCATAATCCAGAAAACAGGTCTGGAAGCAAAAATGTTCTCAGAATGAAAGTAGAAAGAAAAAGAATCACAATAAGGATTCTCCAGAAGCTGAATTACACCCAGGTACCACCACAGACAGCTGGGTAAGTGTGTCTTGCAGGCTGCAGGACAGAGCAGAATCTAGCCCTTTGTTTCTAAATGCCTGTGAGCTGTTAGAAAGCACGGGCCTGATTCTCAGAGACACTGAGCCTGACTCTCCCACTGACTTCACCCAGAGATGCCTGTGCTCTGTCAGCTCTCCTAGGAATCAAACCTCAGCAACTGTACATGGAATTAATGGCCAGATTCTCAGCCTTCAAAGGAGCTACACTGATCTGCATCAGCTGAGACTGTGTCTCTCACGCTGTGCTGCTGGGTACTACAGCCTCTCTGATCACACTGACACAGCTAGAGTAAGACAAATAAGGAAGATGGAGATAAGAGAGATAAAGGAGATAAATTAGACAATAAGGGGGAAAAAAAAATGTTTCAAAGCTCTGTCTGGATGCAAGAGTTGGTGAAAAATAAAGCAAAGCAAACCCAGGGTATTACTATATTATAAAATATCTTGTTCTGGCAAGGGCTTCCTTGCAAAGCTCAAACTGTGACTGTGCAGCATGTGTAAATCATTCTTGTATTTTATAGACAAGAGCTAGAATATCAGGGGGGCTTTCTGACAGATTTCAGGACCTATGACTATGTCATAACCATTAAGATACTTGCTTATAATGGAACATAACCTACAAAATCACTTTTCCTGAATGATGACTTTACTTATCATTGGAGAATAAAGAAAAAAAAATAACCACAATGCTTGATAAATAAATTATTCATGTCTAACTTCTTTCACCCAACAGGAAATTTTCACCTATCACCCTGTGATATGACTTCAGTTTGGTACACACATCTATCTGGACATCATCCAAGCACTTGAACCCTTGTTCCTCTAGGTATGAACAGTCCTGAAAAGATCAGAGGTGGCTCCTTCCCCTGCTCCCAGACACATGGAGTGGCTGGGCCTGGAAGGACCTCTTTCCAAGGAAAGGGAACAAAACAAGCTTTGTTTTTTCTTACAGCTTCCTCGTTCACTCAGGTACAGTTACCTGGCTGATGCCACTGCCTGCACCACACAACCTGTAGGAAAAGAACAGAAGCTTGGTGAGGAGGATTGTGAGCACGCTCCAGTGATGTGCAGCTGGGGTGTCAAAACCCACACACCTCATTCTGGCTGTTGCCTGTCAACAAGTGCTTGACAAGTACAACATCTGTGTTTGGATAACCCAGGTCTGTGATAGACTCAGAGGCACCTTACCCAACCTGCTTGAGATTCCTGCCCTGCTGTGGGAAACATCAAAGCACAGTTGAAAGCTGTGCCTGCAAAGACCCCTGAGACACAGGCAAAAGCAACAAGCTTGAGAGGGTTTTTTCTCTCCCTCACAAGGCCCCAGCTCCTCAGTGCCTGAACCCCAGCAGGGACCCACTTCCCAGGTGCTGCTGTGGAGATCCCCCACTTTGCCAGGTAATGAGAGTAACTCTACTCTTGGCATCTCAGCCATGGGTTTGTGGCTGTTCTGTGTCCTGTCCTGGCTCACATGCAGCCTGTGACTTTGGAAGGGACTGTTTGGTAGGCACCTAGGAGTGCCTAGGCAATGTTCTTCGCTTGTGCAGAAGGGAGGTGCTGTTGACACTGATGCTCAGACAACACGTGGGACTGGGGCTGCCCATCTGCAGGGCTCTGTGCCTGGCACCCTCGGCCTTGTTCCACTCCAGCCCTTGCCACTCAGTCCCCTGATGTGCACAGCACAAGTCCTGCCAGCATCACCAGGCCTGGCCACCATGGTAAAATAACTGCTGGCACGTTCAGTGCTGGGAGGTGCCATAGGACTGCTCCCATAGACTCCTTTCCACCCTCTCCTGAGGGTCCTTCTGCTGCCTCTGCCACTTGCCTTTGGCAGGCTGCCACTGGCAACTCCTTCTTACGTCCTGGTCTCCAAAAGCAGCCAAGCTGGGTGGCCACGAGCTGACTGCAGGACTCTCAAACCCTCAGCTCCTCCATCTAGACACAGGGGTGTGCAGACTGGCAGTGCCCAGACTCAACTAAATCACACAACTTATTACTGTGGTCTGAGCTGCTGAAATACCAGATTTTGGAAGGTCACTGTTCATGTAAATCATTGTAACATTCGTCCCATTTACCCAGGAGGAATGTTCTCCTCTCTCACTAGGCTGGATTCCACACAGCAGTTTTTGCCTTTTGAGTTAGATGGGTTACTGGTACTTAGCAGCTGCACTTCTTGGGGCACAAACATTTGTCTCAGAACAATACAGCATGATGTGGAAAGCAAGATGGTTTTTTGATATCTGCAGAGGTTTTCCACCTCTGTTAACAAGGAGACACGATTGAATGATTGCAGGAGACACTAGGACACAAAATTTTGATACAAAGAACTTTGAACTCAAATGGAGAGGTTGGGAAATTCCCCACAGTATCACAAAGGGCACTACTCTGTACACGTGGCCACCTACAAATGTCATTCCTCCAGCTGTAAGAATTTTACAACCCCCCAGAAATTAGGCATTCAATTCTGGAACTACAAAGGTTCAGTTGTGGAGCCTGGAATTCCTGTCTCTGTTAGATCTATTGCTCCCTCTCACCCATGAGGAGAACATGAGGGTCCTCAGCTTTCAGAGAGGCAGCTGCTCAGCTTGCTGACAGACCCTGGACTGCCCAGCTCCTCTGGACAAGGCTGCTGGTCCTTACAGAGTTTAGTTTCCAGCAACCACTGCACATTAGCTTCTAAAATTATCTTCAAATATCATGAGTAACTGGTAGCTAGACATCAGAACCCTTTTGCTTTTTTGACTTATTTAACAACCACCTTCTAGCCATGGGCAATCTCTTTATTTTTTCCATTTAATAGGATTTCCCTCCCCTTACAGTGCATGCTTATATTCAGAAGCATTTAAACTGGCTGAATCAGCTCAGCTCATTCCTGTCGGGTACCACCTATCTCATTTACCTCACACAGCCAACAAATGAAAAGTTTCTATTTTAACTACATAAACAAAAACAAAGCAAAAAAAGAAAGATCCCCAAGCATTTAAATGTATTTTCAGTTCAGTTCCTTCAGTGTTCTATAAACAGAAAGGTGGGGTATTTTTTTTAGATGCTATACAGATTTAGAAAACTACTTGTTAAAGGTTTTAGCAGTTTTATTTCCTTATTATAGACTTCAGAACTAAATTCATCTCAGAAATGACTTAACCCTTTCAAGGTGCACAAAGCCAGCAATTGTAACGACCTGGACCTCTCCAGACTTGAGAAGTTATCTATTCTCAGCACAGATAAAGATGTACCCATGTGAGTCTTACCAGTTGGTCTTCAGTGCTGTTTTGGTTGATGATTCATTTATTCTGTAGGTAGAAACAAGTATAGCTAATGAGATCACAGAAACCTTCTGACAGCTTTGATGTGAACACATTCCCTATATTAAGAGCAGTGTGTGGAGGAGTAAAGGAGAGGGGGGGATGTTCTCACTTGTAATTTGAAATAAGTTTGGTGGATCTCAGCACGGCGCACAGACTGATGTTCAGAAAAATCACTGTCAACAGCCAAACTAAAACTGGCACCATTCTTGGCAAGAGTAGCAAAAATTAATGATTAAATAGGCACAGTAAGGCCTAGTCCTAACCAGGTTTGCAATGCATTTAGTGAAGGGAAAATGTCCTGGGCAACTCCATGTCAGTCCCGTCTGTGCGATGAAACTGTGGTCAAGCCAACATATTGAATTACCAATAATTTTACTCTGTAAAATGTAAGGAGCAAATTTAATTTACATTCTTAATTGCAAACATTTTTAATTAAGAAGTGTTTTCATTTTTGAAATGCATGGAGTAAATTTTCAGATGGCTTAAATCTGTGCTGCTCTATTGACTTCAGGAAAATGGTGCTAATTGTCAAAATTGCTCAAAACTTTCATGAAATTCCTTAAAAAATACCTGTGGTTACCTACCACCACAGCCTTTTATGTGCTCCTGTGTGGATAGGCCAGTCGTAGGTGGTTGTCCCCCAGAGCAGGCTATAGGAAGGACTATTCCCAGGTGAAGGACTGCATCAAGCACAGTGAGATGGAAGTGGGTACCATGTTTTGCCTGGGTCACTTGCAGTGGGATCAGTTCCATCTGACTTTAGCTACCTACAAGGCACAGCTGGCCACACACACCCAGGAAGCTTCTACATCTATTTGGTAAACACAGGCACCTCTCTAGAGGGCCACTAAATCCATCAAAGCCATTATTTGTCAATAGTTTTTATTCATATTAAGTCATTATTATCAAGTACAATTAAAGCAATTTTCCTTCTCCAGGCTGACCATCCTTCCATCTTTCCAGAGAGCAGCACTGAAGAAAGGGGAGAAATGACTTTCTCTTCTGTGCAGAATCCAGGCATTTCTAAGATGATCATACATTTTCATTGATCTATACACATTCCACAGTAAATCCAAACCACTTTGCATCAGCAGCTTGATGCTGGGAGGAAGAAACCTTCTGAGCTCTCTCTGGAACGACAGCCACGGGACCAGGGCTGAAGACACCTTGGGCAAAGGAAGCAGCCAGACTGATGAGCCCCTGACAGGATGCTCCTACACCCACCCCCCTTCCTTACATCTGGATCCACTCTGACAGCACGACATCTGAAAGCCATGACCAAGCTCTGCACCTTGACAGAACTTGCACTTTTGTTCTCTTCCTCTCATGCTTTGTCTTTTCTTTTTGAACACCTTGATTTCCTAGGCACTGCACTGGAGCTAGAGCCTCACACAACTGCTGGAACACTCTCCTGAGCCACCTTCCCATGCAGATTGGCAGCAGGCCAGAAAAAGCACCACAGTAAATATTATAGGTTTAGCTTCCCTGTTTATTTGTACAAAACTGTGTACACAGCTAAACTTCATGGGGCCGAAATCTGTGAGGCTACAAGCCTCTGAGAAGTTCCTGCTAATGCAGCTGCCAAAGAATAACAGACTCATCTAATGCTATCCACTACTGCTAATATCAAATCCTAACCATGCTGAGTTAGAAGTAACTCTCATTTGCCAAAGAAAAAAGAACTAGATTAATAGAAATACTGAAGTATAATACAGCACTGTATTTTGATAGTAGCAGGAACCAGAATATTCTTAGGGTTTCTCAAGCAATCCATTGACAGATTGTTTAGATGTAGAAAGTACAGTGGATTAAAATCTTAGAGTCTGGAAACAGGACAAACAGATTAGTGGATAATAAGACATTACTGTAAAGTTAGAGTTCAGAATTTTTATAGACATACAGAAGTCACTCAGTTTAATTCAGTAACCATTATTTTGTTATTCCATTTGTTATCATCGATCTATCTTGAAAAATAACACTATTTTTTATATATGCTGATTCCCATACTGCTAAAAATCACCACAAAGCCTGGTGTGAAAGGCTGGGTGAGTTCTCCTGGAATATGAACAGACTGGATGGACAGATTCAGTTTTGGAAGGAAAGATTATCATTGACTCATCAAATTCCCCAAATTAAGGCAGTCTGTGCAGTTTATATTAAAATTACAAATACCAAAATCTCCCTCAGCAGCAAGGAACAATGAAGCTGACACTAGCTGTCTCCTCTTTAACCAATTCAGATGAGCTGGATGCAACTGCTGAGGAACCAGAACACAGCTACTGGCAGCCAGAGAGCAAGAGGCCACTGATCTAGAGAAGAGCTGAAGAACTGGGAAGTGTATTTTCAAAAGCAGTGAATTCTGATTGGTAGGGCAGGGCTAAATGTTTTCAAGCCCAGACAAGCTGAGGTTTAACAGTGAGAATGCAGTGACTGAATTCCAGATACAGGTGAGTATGGAAAACCAAATAGTTTGCCAACATTATTATCACATTCATCCTTCAAAACCCTTTTTTCCCCCTGGAAATCTTTATTCCCATTCCTATCTTCTGGACATACTCCTAAAACCTAAGTGCATGCCAGTTGTACTCAGAACTTATTCACCAAAATAACTTTTGCCACAGGAACATCCATCATTCACAACCTGGAGCCATCACCACCACCAGCATTTTAATTAAAATGGAATCACTTTTCAGAATTCTTTATGTGAAATGAAAAGGATAATCTAGAAGGAAAAAGGTGAGTTTCTGGTTACTGGACAGTTCAATCAACTATTTGCTAACACAAAACATTCTTATCCATGTGATCACTTCAAATACACACCCTCTAGAAATATATTAATCTATAGGAGTGTGCATGAAAATATAGGACCTAAACACCTGAAATTCTTAGTGCCTTAGCTTCTCAGAACCCCAGCATGGTGGGGTTGGGAGGGACCTCTGGGGATCATCTCATCTGACCTCCCTGCTCCAGCAGCTCACCCACAGCATGGTGCCCAGGTCGGCATCCAGGGGGGTTTGGAATCTCTCCAGAGGGAGACTCCACAGCCTCTCTGGGCAGCTGCTCCAGGCTCGGCCACACTCACACCAAAGAAGTTTCTCCTCCTGGTCAGCTGGAACCTCCGGGGTTCCAGTTGGTGCCCATTGCCCCTTGCTCTGTTGCTGGGACCACTGAGAAGAGTCTGGCCCCATCCTCTGGACACACACCCTTTAGATCCTGGTAAGCACTGATCAGATCCCTTCTTAGTCTTCTCCCTCAGGGCTACAGAGCCCCAGGGCTCTCAGCCTTTCCCTGTCAGTGAGATGCTCCAGCTCCCTCCTCACTGTCATAGCCTCCACTGGACTCTCCAGTAGTTCCCTGTCTCTCTTGAACTGCAGAGTCCAGAACTGGACGCAGTGCTCCAGAGCTCATCTCACTAAATCAGAGCAGAGGGGAGGAGAACCTCCCTCCTCCTGCTGGCCACCCTTCTGGGTGCACCCCAGGGAACAAGTCTCTCAACTTTGAACGTGCAGGAAATGAACAGTGCTGGAGACCAGGTCAATGGCTCAAGAGCATAACCTTCCAAAACAGGTATCCTCCTAGAGGAACCAGCCATTGGCTCTGGCCAGGAACAAGTTCTTTCTCTGCTTAACTCACCAGCCCTTATACTCCCTGATCCACCTCGAGCCCTTTCTTACAGCTCAAGAAATACATGAGCCTACTGAGGTTTTACTGACCCAACAGGCTCTAAAAACAATCCCTGATGATTTCTTGGCATTTGCTATCACTTATGACCTTTATTTTCTAAGAAGGATTATTATTACTTCCTTGCACTGTACATT
>NW_008591387.1:90020-92797 GCF_000691845.1 Merops nubicus
GCCATATGTCAGCTTTGCTCAGGGGGTTCTCCTATACAGCTCAAACATTTCTTCACGTGGCTTTCACTGATTATGTACCATTTATTTCTGTAGTAATTCCTACTTTTTTTTTCAATTAACTGTTCTAACACACAGCTAAGCACACACTGACTTACATAAAATACAGAGACTTGCTGCTATCAGTAATTTAAGAGTGCTTCATTTCCATTAAATCACACATATAAAGCCATGTGTATCAAGACAGTAAAAGATAATATTTTTAAAGACCTTTCTAGCCTGGCAACTCATAATTTTGTTCCATACTGTTTTGTGTGATGTCCCTGTGAAAATGCACTTAACCATGAACCTTTGACCTTGGCTCCTTCCCTGCACTCTGCTCATTAATTCAGCTCCTCAGTCTACCCTTCTGCCTCACAAGCCACTGTCAAGCCTCATACCCTTTATTTTATTTCAATAATCCTCACCCTCTGTCCCATAACATGGGAAATATTTACTTCTCAATCTCTACATTTTCATATCCTGTCACTTTGCAGAGGTGGAAACATGGTGCTTTAAGGAAAAAAATAGAGAAGAAATAAAAAAAATAGCATCTATGTTAAATCACAAGTTTTTGGTTGGATTTCCTTTTGGAAGTGTGCTGAGAAGACTGTAAATTAAGGAAATGGGGTGTTATTAAGAACTGCAGACATTTTTAACTTATGCCAGTATATTCAGTAGCTTTAGCTACATTTTCCCCAGCAATGTTAGTTGCTTCCTGGCAAATGCAAACTTGAAAGCATTCTTCCATAACAACAGTGTCACATTCCTCCACGGGGAATTTAAACTGCAGGAAACCTTCAGTGCAGCATCATGATGTGGCTTCGTGTGGAAGCGACCTGTGGTGGCAGCAGGAAGGGTGAGGAGAAACAGTCATTTGAGTCACAGAGGTGTTTGCTCAGCCAGCAAGACAGTGCAGCCTACATCTGGAGTCAGCAGAGCTGCCCCTGCTCTGCCTCTGCCTCAGGGAAGACACAGGGCTCACAGGCTCAAGCTAAATATTTCAAAGACACCACGGGAAATGAGACAAATGGCTCTCACCTATTTCCACTGGAATTTGCTCACATTTTCACTTGTGAAAATGTCTTCTTGGAGTACACATTAAAAATAGAAGCAGAGCTACAGAATAAATATTATGGATGGAAAATACTGATGCTTGCAAAATTTCTGTCACTGTTTTCTTTTGAAATAACTGATTTTAGTCTTTACACAACACCCTTTAATCCAACTTGTTTTTACATATTGAGAGGCATTTCTAACACCTCCCAGACACAAGTCACACAGCTCCACCTTTTTACTTTAAAAGTGATATGAAGTTCAAAACTCAAATACCCTGGGACACTATCAGAATTCCTCTGCTTGCAGGTTTCATTACAACTCAAATATAGACCAAGTTTTCAAGAGATTTTCAAAACATATTGAGAAATGTGGATTGGGTGGCAAATGAGATCTCTGAAAAGGAACAAAAACCACGGGGTGAAGTTTGAACCATGAATATCTGATGCCTTCTGGACCAGGGTAAAACATCCAAATGACTTCTACCTGTTAGCAGCAGGTCAGCTCCTCGAGGACACCCTCTGAGCTCTTCCAGCCAGCTCCTCCTTGCTCTGGGGTAACAGCTCTTCCTCTTAAATGTCACATAAAAGCTCCTTAACCCAAAAAGGTTTCAAGGATTTTTCAATCTATTTGCTCTAGCTTTTCACTTGTGACATTTGGGCTTCTTCTGCCCTCCCTCATTAGTCTCACAGCAATTAGTCCCTTCCAGCTCCTAAATTTGAGAGGCTTAAGAGTACCAATAGTCTAATATTGACATTTTTAACACTTCTCACCCAAGAACAGGAGCAGTTTCTACACCAGACGTTTAGATCTCATTGCTCAGTTAGAAGGACAGCTCTCTACAAAGGTCAGGATGGATGGATTTATGATTGCAAGGCCAACCTCAAACACCAGCCTCTAAAACATAATACATTCATGATCAACCTCACCCTTCTGGGGCATGTTAAAACCTAACTAGCCATGATATTTTTTTGTTGTTTTACTGCAGTGGATTTTGAGGACTATATGACCTGGATTACAAAGTCATTAAGAATTGAGCCATTGTTTCCAGCTGATGTTTTGCACTTAAAGCCTGCAGAAGCTGTGAGGGTAATAGCTGCTCTTCTCACAGTGCCTTGGTTCTCATCCTGCTCCAAGGGAATTTTGGTGATGCAGATGACACAGTTTGAGAGGACACAGCTTCAGCAAGTCCAATTCCTTACCCAAGCTGAGGATGAAATTTTGAAAAGAAATGCTTTTGACACAGCACCTGTTGGTGGTTCATAACAAGCATCATCTGGAATATTTACCTCTCTCCAAAAAAGTTACTTCTCCAGACTTTGAGATGCAGTGAGGAATCTGACCCATAAAGAGCAAAATGCCTGAGGCACATCTCTTTACCTTCTTAGGGGATGGCAGAGAAAGCCATAGCTCAGCCTAGGGGCCTTCTGAGCTGTGTTTGAAAACATTTGCTCCACTGCAAACAAATTTTAGATGGCCCAAGTCTTTCAGAAGGGAGCTGCAAGTCACAGAAGTCCCTTGTTGTTCAAAAGGTAAGAATGTTTTCAAGTTTTAAAACTTCCATCTCCTCAAGTTCCACCAGCTGAAGATGAAGTTACTTTTTGTTGTCAAGGCTTTTATCAAGTGTTGTGGTTAAAAATCCTCACTACTGAAGCATGGCTAATGCAGCTCAACTTTTTTTTTCC
>NW_008591388.1:0-18011 GCF_000691845.1 Merops nubicus
GCAGAAAGTGACCTGGGAGAACGGACTGACAACTGCCCGAATACCAGCCAGCAGTAGGCTCAGGTGGCCTGAAAGGCCAACAGCAGTCTGGCTTATATTAGAAATAGTGCAGCCAGCAGGACCAGGGAAGTGATCATCCCTCTGTACTTGGCACTGGCAAGGAGCTCACAGCTCAAATACTCTGTTCAGTTTTTGGCTCCTCACTCCAAGAAAGACATTGAAGTGCAGGAGAAGGTCCAAAGAATGGCAGCTAAGCTGGTGAAGGGCCTAGAGTGCAAGTCTGTGAGGAGCAGCTGAGGGAACCGAGCCTGTTTAGTCAGAAGAAAACAAGAATGATGGGAGACCTTCCCACTCTCCAAAACTACCTGAAAAGAGGCGTGGGTGCTGGGCTCTTCTGCAAAGTAACAAACTGCAGGACAAGCGAAAGTGGCCACAAATTTCATCAGGTGATGTTTAGATTGGTATGGCTTGATGATCTTAAAAGTCTTCTCCAACCTAAATGGTTCCATGATTCTATGATTCTATAATTCTATGCAGTGTACTTACTGAAACAGTCTTACTGTAAATATATTAAGCTATTGAGCTTTTCTGTTATAATGGAATTTTGTCACACATTACAGGGTTGTTAAGGGGAAAAATAAAGAAAGAAATAATTTTTAAAAGAAAATGGCAAACAAAAAAGTAGTAATTTTTTTTTCATGTGTTTTCCCCTTTTTCTATTCTATCTTCCTATTCTTCCCTTTTATTTAATATTTTTCTCATAGAAGATCACAAGGAAAGTTGTAAAAAGCTAAGAAAATATAAAATTATAATTAAAAAAAAATATAGGGTTTCTTTCCATTTTTATTTGCCTACTTTCTGTTCATGATTTTTCCTGTTTCTTTTATCCCAAGTCTCTGAAAAAATATTCCAAACTTCTGTAAAAGCATTTAGAACTGATCATCTGTCTTCATTCATAATCTTACATGTTTAAACACTTAAAAAAGAAAAAGCATCACAACTGACATATTTTTCTTGAAAAATTACAATTAAATAATATATGAAATCATAAAGATTAGCGCATTAGTTACCATCTGAGTGACAAAACTCAGGAAGTACAGTCCCTACAATAGGGAACACTATACACAAAATATAGTAAGGTATTTTTTTTCTATAAATAAAGTAACTCAATAAAGTAATAAATAAACACAACTAAGAAAACTGCATTTACTTTTCACCCTCTTTTATCATTTTCCTCTTGCTATTTACATGTATTTTTTTCTATGTATAACAATCTTATAATGAATCAAAGATCAATCTAGCTATAAAAATGCAGATGAACATATGCGTAGACCAGCTATCCTTTTTTTAAACACTTGAATGAAAGTTGTATTGTTCATACAGTGGAAAAAAAAGCGGTTATTTCAGTGTAAAACTTTCATCTGTGCACTTAAACATGAGGTGGGGGAGGGGGTTGTTGAAGGAGTAATGAAGGGAACAGGAAGCATTTCCAACAGGGTCCTCTAACAATAATATACTTTTCCAATAACAAGTTACTATTTACTAATCTCTCTCTAAGGGAAAAATGAGCTTCACAATGTGGTGGGAATGTCATCCTATGCCATTCTGATTAATCGACCTTTTTCCTCCTTGATGAGTTCAAAAGTTTGATAACATTAATTATTTAAAGCTCTGAAGTTCACAGTGAACTATTATCATCCTTTGCTGTTATAGGGAATGTACAGAGTGAATGACAGTGGAAGTAATTGGAAAATCTGAGGCTCAGAAAGGTTAAGTGACTTTCCTGAGGTCACAATGAGGATTTTTTTTGATCTCTTGACTTGAAGAGCCATATTTAGTTCCTTCTTCAGTTTAATCCAATTAGTAGCTTGATCGTCACTTCAGCCCAAAGAACAATTATTTTCAGCCATCTGTTTTTATCACATAGCAGTTGAACCTGCCTTCCCGTGTCCTTCTCCCATGAGGTTAGATGCACGTTTCCTTTTGTGGTGTGCACAATTTAAAGGAATGATAGTGTTTCCCTGTAGAAGGATGAAACAAACTGGCACAGTTAAATTTTTCTGTGCTTATCTTAGGCAAATGCCTGAGCCTCCATGTGATCTTCAGACAGAGTTCTGAGAAGATGGATAATTTTTCTCTTCCACTTCAGCTTCTATAGATATGGACATTAAAATAAACCACTTTGTGTTGGCCCTAAAATAAATGTGCTGTAGCAGTTGGCAGATCTTTGCTTTAAAAATACCATTGTGAGAACTTGTCAAAATATGGTGCTTCAATCAACTATGCATTAAATCCAACAGTAAAGTGGTTAGTTCTAGGAAAGCATTTACTCCACGTGATTTGGCATATTTCCTACTGAGTTGCAGCTTTTTTATATTTTCCAAACACTGTCAAAAGAATACAATCAGGCTGGTACAGGGAAACTTGCTGTTAATAAGGACCATAGTACTGCTTTTTTTGCACTAATGTCTCTAGCTTATTTTCAAGTCATATGTCTGTCTCCAGTACAGAATTTATTAAAAACATCTCAGTAGTAACATAGTTTTCTTTCTGACTGAGGATGCTCCAACAACGAGGTAGCAAAGGGAAAAAGAAAAAGAATGTGTAGAAGTATTGAGCTGAGATCACCCAGCAGAAAACCTCTGCCTTTGATGGTGACCTAACTGTTTATGAAAGAGTTAAAGGGCTGTATGAAAATTCCTTGTAAAAATATAAGAGTTTTAGAAAGAGTCTTTAATATCCAAACTATGTTAAAATCCCAGAGTCATAGAATAGTTTGGGTTGGAAGGAACCTTTAAAGATCATCTAGGCAAACCCCGCCCCCCCCACTCTGCTATGGGCAGGGATGCAGTTCACCTTTATTAAATCACCTTTATTAATCTTAGTGATTTACATGTTCACCATGCATATAGGAAATTTTCAAGTCTAAGAGTAAGAGAAAACAGGATGTACTCAAACAAAAAAAAAAAAATGGTTTCTGATCAAGGATTCAATTACAGCTGCATCCTTCCTAATAACCATCTGAGGAAAGTAACAGAAAGCAGATGTTGTATGCAACCATAGTCAGTTGCTCCACGACTAACACAAATACAGCATAGGAGGGCAGCAATCAGGATGTGCGTTTGCAAAGCAAAACTGCATTCTAAGATTGATATTTCACAGTGTCTCTCAAAGGACAGCCTAGCAATTTTGTGAGTGATGTTTGTAATCACTTGGAATTGCTGAAATTTGTCTTAAATAATGGATGCACTACTGACTAATCATTAGTAACATCACTTAGACTGCTTAATCAGTGGTTTCATTTGTCTTATTTTTCTGGGCAAAAGTTGGTTTTAACTTCATACTTTAATGAATATTCAAACACTTGAGTGATTTTGGTTTGTTGTTTAATAACCCTGCATTACCACACAAGGGAGAGGAAAGCATGATAAAATAACGTGACAAGCAACGAGTAATTCACTGAAAGTCATTGCATAAAATACTCCATATTTTCCCATTTCCTTTATGTCTCATGGCACTCAAAATGGTTTCATACTATGCTAGTGTGGTTTTAGGTTGATTTCAGTATTGGGGAATGCATTGGAATACATATAGTGGTTGAGATATCTGTTCCTCTGCACTTAGATGTTTGGCATGACTTTAGGACACAAAGAGATTTCTCCTGAAATGTGGAAATGACTGTTTGCTGGCTGCTAAGCCCATTGCGAACCAGCTTATATAAAGTATATTATGAGTGTTATAGTTTAGACTCCATCCAGTGCAACAAACAAGGCTGAGAGAAGAAATTTCCCACACCACGAATGTCTAAATAATTTTTCACTGTTTCAGAAAAACTTCTTGTTCGTCAAAAGCAACATTACTATTGAAACACAATGAAGTATTGTGTGCTCTGCCTCACTGAAGCAAGATCCAACAGTTCTAGTAATTCACTGTAGTCCAAGTACAATTTTGATTCCTTCCATAAATTATTAGAACTATGACTTTATTAAGTCATTGAGAAATATTTTGCACTATGCCTAGTTCCAAAGCCTGAAGGAAGAAATCTTTTTCTAAAACCCTTTTCCACAAATGCTTCCAAATTAAATAGTCTTTTAAAAATTTACTATCTTAATTACTGAGAAAAAATTCAATCATTCTATTTTAGAATTAGTCTGAACTACTTGATGTTAAAAACCTAATAACATTTACAATTAAGGGGAAAAATCTAAAATTTGATCTGCTGTATTTATTAGACTTAAATATTAGGGAAATGATCTTATGTATGTATTCTGAAATAAAATATCTGTGAAACATTGTTTAAAGTAGTAGTATATGACCAATGCTTGGAGTCACACATATAAACATTAAGACCTGACCAGATTAATAATTGAATACATTGGTTGAAATCTTTCATCTTGCAGTTCTGGATGTTTTAGTAATTTACCTTTTAAAAGTCAAATATAATTCAACATTTACAACTTCTGTTAGACAGATGTGTAATGGCTTTCAAATAATAATCATAAAAGATAGTTAATCTGTTAGTGGGTTTTTCTTCCATTAAAATAATTGCTTTTTATCACTGCTACTGCACAATAATTTATATAAAGGACTGAAAAAGTGACAGATCATTTGGATGTATGTAACAATATATAGGGGACAATCTATATATTTATTTATTTATTTTAAATTAAGTTTATTTTGATAGATCTGACCTTTCTAGAAGAACTCACAGACATTACAGAATCATTATTGTTACTTGTCTTACAACATCACATTTACTGTACAGAGCAAGCCTGGCATGAATGTCACCATTACAAAATATATGTCCTAACAATAACGAGCTCTGTTGCTGTCAAAGGCAGACACTTCAAATAAATTTAAACATACAATTGTGTGTGTTTCTGAGTGTCTGCTTTCATTCATGTGATGACCTGCATCTAATGTATTTGCTGTACAGAGAGTCTTTGTACATATATACCATTTGTCAGTGATTGATTAAAAGCAAAGGAAAGGCAATACTGTCACTGTGACAAATGGAATGTAATAATCTTCAGATTTACTTTAGGGTTATATCATTAATACCTTCACCAGCATGTTATTTCTGTTAGATACCTATGCCCTCTATCTTATCTGAACTTGAAGAATGGGATAGGTCAAAATCACCCAAATTTCAAGGATTCCACATATGCATATATAAGTTGTAGTTTAATGTGAAATTTCTAATCATTGTTCTCACCTAACCAATATCATTCTGTCTGTATAGCTCTCCATTTTGTAACTTTTCATATCCTTTTTTCCATCCGTCAGGTGACTAGATATATTGAGAAATCCTTAAACAATCTTTACTTAAACAGATTAGAGAAACAATATACAAGCATTCTGTAATAAATACCAGATTATTTATGATTATAGCCCTAGCAGTAGACATTAAAAGATGGTCATAGTGTTATGTTCAAATTCTTGTGTATGGACAAAGAGGAAGTACACATTAAATATATATATATAAAGCAGAGAATTTATTCTTAATACAACTGTAATCTTAAAATTAGTCTAATCATTATTAGTGTAGATAAAACTATTGCTAAAAGTGAAAGGTTTGATAATACAGTTAAAATGGTTATTCATATATTATTTATTTTCTACCCCTTTCCCTATTGACATGTGCAGTCTTCCCTTTCTCTTCTTCATGTTGATGTTTTCATTGTGGTGTTATCAGCATGGATATGAGTTCTCAGCATCTGGAGCCCTTCACTTGAGGGAGACTATGATGTTCATGCTGATGGTGTCCTTTTCCTTGCTCTAGGATCTACTTGTGGTAATTTTTATACATTTACTATCATTAAACATAGTTGTACCATAGAAAAATAACAAAAATACACTAAATTGCTTGGAGACACATGGCCATTTAGAGAAATCACTGTCAGAGCTAAACCAAGTAAAATAAAACTTCAGGCAGATCAAGTTGACAGAGCAAGCCTGATGAACCTCAGTCTTGAGGTAAATTCAGTGTAAAGCTTATGACCTGTTTCTGGGAATGGAGATGCTGTGTGTCAGAACTACATGGTTACAGTGGGAAGTAGATGTCAAGGCTTATTAAAAGAAAAAAAAAAAAAAACAAAAAAACCTACAACTCCCCCCTCCCCCAACAAACAAACAAGCAAACCAAAAAAAAAAAAACCCACAAAACCACAAAGACCCACAATAACAAAAATAACCAGACTTGGAAAAGAGATGATCATGTGATTTTGTGAAAAGAATAATTTACAAAATAAGCTTATTATTGTGCATAGCTGTTGAAAATTAAGTGCTAGAAAATTCTGGGATGTGAGAATTTGCTTTCATCTAAAGTTATTTGTAGCCAGAAAGTTTAGATTTGCGTAGTCAGATAATGGCATCTGGGTTCATGGAAACTATTGTATAATGGCTGCACTTTTTTGTTTTCAAGAAAAATGTTCATAATTAGAGAAACTACGTTAGTGAGCATATTAGATATCATTATTAAGTTATAGTAAGCTCTAATTTTGATAGATTTATTTTTCAGGGGGGTGTGGGGTGTTTGCTTGACTGTTTGTTTTGTTTTCCCTTGTTAAATCCAGAAAATTCTTCAGATTAATCAGGTTTCAAGTGTCTGTTACAGTCATTGATAAACTACATTTGAAGTTAAGTAAACAAAAAACCAGTAACAACAACAAATCTAAAGCCTTTAAATATTACCAGAGTGCATCAAAATATTTGGTTAATATCATAGAATTTCATAGGATTCTAATATTTTTTTTTCACATTTTTGAAAATTCTTAGATTTATCTTGTGGGTTTTTTGGCTGGTGTTTTTGGGTGGTGGTGGTGGGCTTTTTTTGTGGTTTTTTTTTTTTTTTTTTTTTTTTTTCCTTTTTAACAGTAATTTGACTAGTTAAATATTGTCAAGAATAGAAAGTGTCTGTTAACATGTGATCTTTAAAATTGATTTCTTATTGTTTCTAAGCTTTCTCTAGAAGACTGTTTTTGCAGTATGCATAGCTTCTATGCATGTGAAATTATTACAGTGATGACTGTAAAATTAAAGGTATGATGTAATACATTTAATTCTTGTTCTATTAGTGGCACACAGCTTGCATGTGTCAATATCTCTTTAAGAAGGAAATGCCTAGCTAGAGAGTCTTCTCAACATGTGAAGATTAATAAAACTAGGTAAGAGTATATTTAGTTCAATTTATTTCAGTATTCAGTTTATTGCACTGTAGATTGCATTCACTGGAGGAAGAAATATATATATTTAGCAGATGCTCTCAGGTAGAAATGTTAATCTGAAACCTGGCAAGTTTTAAAGTTCCAGGTGTAGGAGTATTTACCACTGCATAAATTATAATGTATTTGTTGCATAACCATAGCTTTCATGGCTGTTATGGTCCAAGATGAAAGCATCTAATGTATATGTCAGTTTTCCTTCTTATTAATCTCCCCCAAATATATTTTTTTTTTATTGTTAGCAATATTATTCTAAATGCTGCTATAGGCTCCATCTTCCATGAGACTATTTTACATGTGGTTTATCCTTTCCTCATTTTGGAAAAAGTTTAGTGCTGCTATGTGTAGAGCTTCTAAAGCTAAGATACAGTTCTTTCATATCTATCCTCTCACTGGCTGGATCAAAATGAGGAGTTTTGCTCCAGCCAAAACTTCAAAACCATTACATACATCCTTGTGGCTAGATGATGCGATTTCCTCTACCAAGAGCCACTAACTTAAGTGCATCTTTCAAATACACTAATATCTCTGCACATCACTGATCAATCTGACACCACATACCTGATCCTGCCACCCTTTTACCCTGAGAAAAAGAGAATGAGTCTAAAGAAAGAGGAATCTCTTTCAGCAAACTCCATTCCCTCTTGGTATGGAGTACCAAGCATGGAATCTCCACTTTTCCATAGAACTCCATTAGGAATAAATAATTAAGAACACTTTTCCCACTACATTTTCCCATTGAACTGTATGTAGCATGCAAGAGAGGTTCTGCTTGCAATTACATTTAAATAAATAACAGAAAAGGTGAGATGAAAAAGTAGAACAAAAACAAAAACAAACAAACCAAAACACAAAACCAACAACCAAACAAAAGAACCAAGCACTGAATCTTGAAAGTTTTTCAGTTTAAACATACTGAAGTGTGTGCATGCGTTAAGAATATGAAGGCAGGCACAGCTCTTTCTTTTGAGGCTGTCTGCAGGCTGCCCCATCAATTATACATGCCTAATTTTCTTTGTTATTCATTCAACAATGTATGCTGGTGAGAAAGCTGAACACTCACTTTCAAAAACATCTGATTTTCTTCCTACTTTTTTTTTTTTTTTTTTTTTAATGGAATATCTCTTCTACAAACATTTTTTTTTTTTCTTGGGCCACACAGAATGCCATGATACAAAAAAAGTACCTTCAGGCAGATGGCACACAAACTCTTGAGATACAAAGCTCGCCCAGAGCCCTGTGCTTTCACTTTGACATTGGTAGACATGGCTTGTATACAAGACCTCTGAAAGCTGTCTGTGGCCTTGAAGAAAACAAAGCACACTCCCCTCATGCTCACCTTTTTTCTTACCTTTCACCAAACATAAAATGTAAAGTCTTCCCCCCCTTATACTGTACTTGTCAACACCTCAGCACAGAAAACCTAAGGCCACAATAAATGTAGCTGGAGTGAATAAATCAGGAGCAGGAAGAGGTTAGGCTGGGGTGATGGAGGATGGTACTGAAGGGAAGGAAGATCATGTTTGTTGTTGGTTTTAAAGATCTTTTTTTTTCTCAGTAGAAATGAAAGTGAGATACCATAATTTGTACAAATTTTGTTATTTTGGTAATTTACATACACATCAGAGTGATTTTTATTTTTTTTTTTTTTTAACATGCCATCTTTCTCACCACACTCATTCTCTCTCAAAAATGTAACATGGGACTGGAATGAATAACAATATATGTCCCTTCCTGTCAGTGTTATCACCTTTGAACACATCAGAAAACAGCAAGCATCCAAAAGACACACTGGCATACCACGATAAATCTGTTTGGAATAAGGTGACATGAAAGTGGAGGATACAGACAGTTCATGTCCATCCTTCTACTGCTGGTAGCTACACTGAGGCTTTCATGGGTTTGTATGATCTACCAGAGCAAAATCCCAAGCATGTGCCAGCAGATGTGTGTTCTGTCTCTTCAGGGAATGATGTCAAGAATCATGCCAGAGGAAGAAAGCCTAGTTTTTAGTATTTAGGAAAAAAAAAAATATCCAAGACTACTGAGCAGCCCTTTAAAATTCTTGGACATGTTAATAGTACCATCAAAGTCAGTGGGACTACTAATATATGATAATTGCCCTAATTGCCCTGATCATTTACTAGCATTTAAGTAAAAATTCCGTTTTTTTAAAGGAGGCAAAGGTTAGTATTTATGGTTGTTTTTATAGTTCAGGCTGTGTTCTGTCAGCAAAGCTTATCCTGCAAAGTAATTGTAATGACTTGTGACACCAATGTTTTGTATTTGTTTGTGAAAAAACATGCATGCAGGCATGAAACACAGCTGTCACTGTTGCAAATAGTTGATAGCCTGATTTTATCTTTATTAGAGAAGCAAGAAAATGAAGATTCATTTTGTTATTAGTCAAACAAAATTAAAACCTTAGGATACTATATTGGTCTTGTGCAGATGTTCTAATGGGAACTTCAGAAATTTCTAAGACATTTTTAATTAGCTTTTAAAAAACTTTAAAAATTTAAACATTTTGAAAAGGAAAAAAAGCTATTATTGATCCTCACAGGTGGAAGAAATATGAGAATATGAGTGAAATAAAAAGTGTGAAACTAATAAAACAATAGAATTAGGAAATTAAGAAGACAACAAAATACCAGGTAGTTTGCTTCAAACATAACATTGGAAGGTAAATGTTCTAACTTCTGGGCACTCTTCATTTGTCCTTGTGTGTTATATCTGAGAAATTTGTGTGCTGTTCCAAATGGCCAAAGGCTTCTCTAAGCATGAACCTAAATCTGTGTCTCCAGCAATAACCTCATTTTCTTACAGTCAGTAGATAGGTGATGTAATCCAAATAATATTTGCAGTTTTTATTCTAAGTATTCTTTTCTCACTTTTGTTTGGTTATTAGATTTCTGGGTTCAGTACTCATTCTGGGCATGAGGTAAATGAGATAGATGGTATAGCAAGCAACTATTTTAGTTTAATAAGATCATAAGCATTTGCAGATCCATTCCAGACTTCCTGTATTCATAGCTACCACAATAATAATGCACAATTAAAAGTATAGCTCTGAATAATTCCAGCTGCAACTTTCTAATGATTTCCACTTCTTTTTATTTCTTCCCTGCATCTTTTCATGACTACTGTGTTTTTTTCACCTTTTCCCTTTATCTCTCTGTTCTCTTCTATCATTACTCTCATTCCTGTTTTACTCTATCACTACCTCAGACTATTAAACAAATATGGACATATTTTAATATATTTTTATATACAGTGTATTTTACGTATTCAGTAAAAGATTTATCATGCAAAACAAGGTACAGACCTAATGTATTTTTTTCAGTGTCCAAAGCTCATGCTGTACAGTTGTTAAGTTTTTGACTATCCTTTGTCAACTATCCTTTCCTAGTTCTAAGTTGAAGAATATTTAATTTATTTCCTACTTTATTTATTTATTATTTAATTTAACTATATATTTCTGTATTCATTATTCTTTTCCTTGCAGAGTCATGATGCTTGACAGGTACTTGAGATGTTTCTGAATTAAAAGTAAATAATAAACTCTACTTAACAAGCCTCAGGTATAATAAACTTGTAACTTAAATGGTGCATATCAACATTAATGAAGAGCTATCAAACAGATCATTGAAATGAAAACAAGCAACAACAAGTTTATCTGGATTCATAATAAGAAAACAGGAAAAGATCCTTCTGCATAAAAAAAAAAAAAATCTAATTTGAACAGTTTTTTTAAGTATTGAAGAATCTCAGACATTCCATGGAAATCTCACTGCTAGTTTGATAACTGTTTAAGCGTCTACATTTGGTATTTTTAGTTAATACACAATTAATATCTTATATTTCAAAATTTGACTGTGTTACTCAGACTTGCTTTTCGTCCATATTCTTGTCAATCTTCAGTTATGCAGAGACATTTATGACCTGGAAATAGTGTATACTTTCTATTGTATACCTTGTTTCATTGCTTTTATAATCTGCCCTTGCAGACATTGTTTCTCTAGGTCTCTCATAACTTTACCAAAACCTCAGGTCTGAGACATTGAAACATGCAAACCAGAACGTACAGAATTGCATAGCAAATTATAGATGCCATTAAAACATATCAGCACAACCTTTACCAGAGGATAATCAATACGTTATCCACTGGAAATAAAGTGAGTGAAGGGAGGAATGTTTCTCATTGAATTCTTCAAGTCTCCTCTGATAGAACTGTGGAAGTAAAATGGTATGCAAATGTCATCATGTATGTTGTGATAGATGTGCTTTTTTACAGATGACAATTTGACAGAAAATAACAACATTCTTCATTATACTTAAGACCCTAACCTGCACCAGAACTGTATGTGAAAAAAATGTATGCAAATGTTTAGCATTTCAGTGTAAAAATATTTCCTAAGCAACTAGTTTTTTGACTGTGTAGACACAATTTCACTAAACCGTTCATGTGCAAAGCAGTCAGGATGAGCTTTTCATTCTTTAATTTAGTTATTTGTAAAAAAATGAAATTATTTTCACAGAGACATAGAGTTTATATTAGAAAGCTATGACTATTCCTATATGTTCCAGATACATCTTCTATGGGATTCTCCTACTCCATCAGTCCTCCTGTTAATGATCACTGCTAGTCTGTGCAATGGACAAGCAGAAGACTAACATAAATGAGCAGTCCATACTTCTTTCAAGGAGATTTAATAACATCCTATAAAAACTTCATAAGCAAATCACAGACCTTACATATATTGATGTAATTAACAAGCATAATTCTATTGCAATCATGACTGTGTTTTCAAGGAAATAGTTTGCTAGAAAGATGTAAGACTCACACAGTTATTATCACCCACGACTGAATCCATCTTATATTGCGAAAACTTCTGTCATTTGTCCTTATCATTTTTAATTTGTTCTTTTTAGTGCCTACAGTTTTAGAGCTAACCTATGGGATGAAATGGATAAGCTGAGTTTGAACTGAGCAAAATTCAGCTAATTCAGATAGATTTTTGAGATGCCTGACCGAGAGGATCATTTTACTTCACTGGATTGTTGAAGCCCTTCTTGCTCCACTTGTCTAGGAAAGGCCTACTACCTTCATATAGCCAAGGTTTCTGTTCTACTGTGAGGCTGTGTTACATTTCTAGAGGAACTTGCTTCAGGTAACCTTTTTCCAGCTGCAACAATACAAAATAGAGAGATACAATTATTTAATGAAAAAGAATCTACTCTATCTCAGCTCTGAAACATGAACTGATGCATTTAACCATTGCAAGGATTCAGGCTCTCAAAAACAGTATAACTTTTTTTTTTTTTTTTTTTTTTTTTTTAAATAACTATTGTCATACTGGCTATAGACCTTTTCCTCTCAGCCAGAAAAAGAATTCTCATCCTGAAGGCTGCTAGATCAAAAAATGATGCCTGTACACTATTGCAAAGTAGAGATGTGACCTCAAAACTAATTTCATCAACGTACCTAAACGTAATGTTCAACTAAGTAACAAGATCCACTTGTTGTATGATGTACTTACTGCTAAACAGCTGCTTAAAAGATTTAATAACTTTAATGAGTTCATTCATTAGGCCTGTAAGATGTATGAAAGGATGTTACTCCCAAAATAATTATAGGAATGTGACGTAGTTTTGTGGCTGAAAAGTAAACCAAAAACTACTTCTCTATATACAGTTTTTATTATTTTATTTTATTTTTTTTTTAGGCAAGAGAGTTTGTAGGCAAAATAAAGGCCTATAAATTATAAATGCATTACTCAAGATATAACTTAATATAATTATAGTATAGTACTGGAAAATAGTGTAAGCAGTAATAGCATATAAGCATTCAGTAACGTTATCATGGCATAGCTAAAGACAATATAGGAACATTTTTCAAAATTATGTGATTTGCATGATCACCAAAGGGGGTAAGTTATGTAGTAGTGTGTAGGAAGCATTCAAGCAACAATAGTTAGCATAAGATAAGCAACATAAAAGATTTCAAATAGGCAAGGAGTTCCTCATACATCCTACATTCAAATACACAAGAAAGATGGCTGACAAAATAAAAAATTATGAAAGCAGTATGTGGAGCAGTTAAGGCCCCCTCACAGACCTTTTGGGAGGGGCAAAACAGTACATAAACATCAGGTATAAGCAAGGAAATCAGAGAATAAAAAAGCCAGGCTCACTTCCATTCTGATGAGCTCCCTAGACTGATCTCCTGGGCCTCAGTGATTAACAGTCACCAAAGACCGGTAGATATCAATGATAATGAAACAGCTTCAGCTCCATGGCATTGTACACACAGAGCTTATTTAAGATAGAGGCATTAAAGACAAAGTTTTGAAAATGCAATAATAATAATTAATATTGTGTAAGAACTAGACAGTAGCATTATGTGTTGTTAAAAATTTAGTTAATTATTTTTTTTTTTGAAACTTCTTACCACAGTCTTCTCTAGGTATCTGACATACATATATACTCATGCATACTTGCATAAAAACTTATGCAGTTGCAACAATGCTTAATTCTTCACCAAAAAAAAAATCTATGCTATGTACTAGTGCTTAATTTGTGCCGCTGGACTATTCACAAACCTTACAATTTCATGAAAACAGAAGAATAACAGATAATAGAGGTTGTTGTGAATTTTATTCTGAAAGGTAGTTAGTTGTTCAAGGTAATGAAGCATTACTAAAAAAGATAATGAGAACAAAACGCTTGGAAACAGAAAGACGAAGAGTGTGTCTTAACAGTTTCTACTTTACCTTCCCATGCAAATAGCATCTATTTGTGATTTGAATCTCTTATAGTTTTATTCCAAATTCAGATTTAATAACTACTGCTTAACTCGCTTTATCAGAGTTTTTAAAAGTTTGCTTTTCTTCAAATGTGCAATATCACAAAGTACTTAGCAATTATGGCTTGTTAGGCTGTTATTCTTTGTTTTTCAATAACAATGAAATGTTCTATACATCACATTAAGATCTATTTAAAGACTACATTTTTTCAGGATGCAATGTGTTATCAGTGAAAACTATTCACAGAGCACTGATGAAAATGTACTTCTATTTAACACAGAGTCAAATACACTGTTAAATCATTGCAAGTTTTGCCACAAAATGACATTGACTTTCTTTACCAAAACATTGAGTAGCAACTTATATTCATCCCTTTATCAAAGGTGGAAAATAAATGTACCTTGTTAGGATTTCACAGCATAAATAGATATTTTTTTATGCATGCAGCAAGTGTAATAGAAGACATTATTCTTTACAGCTATTGATGATCACTGCTCACCTGAAGTTTACTACTCCCACAGTAAAACCAACAGACAAACTCTTTAAGCATTCTTAATCCATTTCAAGAAACATCAAATCATTTTGAGTTAGAGTAGCCCTGGAGATGGTTCATGGCAACTTGGCTAACTTGTCTAAAAGGTATTCTCTTCTAGGTATTCTACAGCGTCTGCTAATGAACCATTGGGATACAGTATCTTAGTTCCTGTTTCCAAAGTGATGATATGATTATGTTCTCACTCTTTCAGTCCTTTCTAGCAGGCTGCAGTTTGACTCTCTAGTCTTTGCAAACCTCTCCTTTTCCTGACTGTTACTGGAGACAAGAAAAATAATAGCACAATATGGACTAACCACTTTTACAGTAGCTGCAAGAGAAGATGTTACTAGTAGAGATTTTGTTAGTACATAGACTGCATTTTTTGAATGTAATAGAAGTAGTATCCTGCTATTCTGTATTTCTTAAAGTTAGAAGCATTTATTTCTGTCCTCTGTAAGACATAATGTTAGGACAATTGTGTTAAATATCTCTTTTGCAGACTGTAAAAAAAAAAAAGTATTTTACCTTTAGATTCATCAGCTGGAAAATATACTTTTCTGAGTTAAAGATCAGGGAATTAAACTTGATATAGAATAAATGTTCATAACACCATTCATCTTAGTTTCAGATTAAAACTTTAAATATATAGACGGTCTTTATGGTCATGGAGAGAAATAAGCAGTTTTGGGATGTGATTCATCTCACCTTAAGCAGCTGTTTGAAACAGGTCTTAACAGATTTGAAACTGCATTTGAAAGTGCATTTTATACCTAAAATAAAGGAAACTTTGAATGAGTAGAATGGTCATAGACATATATATTAAGTTACTGATGTTCTGTCGTTATATACTAAGCTGGAAGACTGTCATATGGGCTCCTTAATGACTATGTGTAAGAATACTGCACTATGGTGGAGACATTTTAAAAATCAGCTACCCAAATTCTCATAACATGGAATAAATAACCTACAGATGCTGTCATACTGATTTAATTTAATTTTGTCTTTGGCGTTAATTTCATTTCATATATTTTTTTTTTTTTTTTAAAAAAAAAACAACCAACCAACCAACCAACCAAAAAAACCCCAACAAAACATCAACCAACCAACCAAAGATGTATGTCTGTTTTTTCTTTTCCTAATGAGAACTACCAATAGTTAAGCAAATATGGAAATGGTAGAGAAAGAAAAGAGAAACCATGTATTTTAAGTGTATAATAAGAAGGAATATTGTTCAACTTAACATTTCCAAGCCATTAACATAAATCTAGTTTTAAAATTATTAAATGTGTTAATTGGAAAGTATCAAAATGATTAAAAGCTTATAAATCAAATCATTTAAACATTAAGATGTATTAAATTTTTGTCTAGTTGTCTGTACAGTATCAATTCAGATTTTTTTGTGCGTTTATTCCTTCTACTTCAGGAGTTAATATTTTGGTTTTCTATTCCTTTTTTGTTCAAGCCTTTCTCCAGTTAACACTGTTACTGTGTTCATTTCTCCACATACTAGCTCTAGTGACTTAAAAAATCTGAACACTTATGCTCAAGATCAGTACCTCAAGCTAAAAAAACGCTTACGGAACGAGATGAGCTCTCAATATTGCTTTTTGTCTGCACTGTTCAACATGACATCCCTCCTTATCTGTCATACGTGAATCAGATATTGCACTGTGTACAGAATCTAATATTCTATTGAAGGTCTTTTTGAATACAGTCCTCACCTGCTTGTCCTTAAAAAACATTCATAGTCACAAGATAGTTTTGTCAGATTTGGATGATATTATTATCCCTATTTTATAAATCAGACACAAATGATAAAGAAATTAAAGAGTATTTATTATTTAAAAATATTGTTATTTTTATCAGTTTGTGAAACCTGTGCCAGTGAAACATAGTTATACTCTGAGCTGGTATACTAAAAACCGAAATGATCATTTACTAGGTAATAAATAATATAGTGGTGTCTATTGTACAAATTGAATTATAACTTTTAAAATAAAATACTGTTCTCAGGTGCAGCCATTCAAATCCAGAGTGGCTCCTGGTTTGTGTTTTTAGTATTTTATGGAAACAGCTTGAATTTATTTGCAGACTAAAGGAAAGATTACAGATTGTACACCAAAGCTTTGTTATATTTGCTTAGTGGAATATTATTCCAGAGCTCTTTTATTACAGAGCACACATTGCAGTATTTTAAAAAAGATCTGAAGCAATAACACTTACCAGAAGTCTTCAATTTTTATTAAAAAATCAAAAAGACTCAACATTCAAAATTAATGTAGGAAATTATTTTGCTATTGAAGTTACTTCATGAAAATACTTTGGAAACTCAGTATTTAATATTATAGGTTTTATTGGTTCATAGTTTGGGGAGGTTTTTGTTTGTTTTTCTGTCTCCTTTCTCATGTATGGAATGGATGTTAACCAAGTCTGACTGCTGTTCTCTTTGTGCAGGTATCTCCATCAGTTCTGTATGACTGAAATGTGAAAATATTTTTCTCAGTATTTACTGTGATTAAAAAAATAAGAAGATACGTTAAAAAATGTGTGAAGCCAATTTTAATAATACAGACAGAACATTTATCAAGTGTTAGCCTTTTGATAAATATTAGAAAGGATTTTGAGGACTTATTTCTTAAGGAAGGAGATAAAAGCTCTCTATGTACAAATTTCTTTGGTGTCTACCCTTCACAAGAAACTCAGGTCCTTCATTGCCAAAGTGTCTTTTTTTATCTACCCTACACTTTGAATAGAGTTGACTTCCAAGGAGGACTTTACAGTTCCACACTTCCAGTTTAAAAGAAAAAAAAACAAAACACCACCACCACAAAAACAAAACAAAACAAAACAAATAAAAACCACAACACCCCAAAAAACCCACTAGTCATTCTAAAAGGCCCTCTCTAAAATACTGTCCTTTCCAAATCAGGATTCCCTAGTTATCCATGAAGTAGATAATGTCTCTTTTCTTTTTTTTTTTTTTTTTTCTTAAAGATTTATGACAAACATGGAAAAATCCTAGAAAAAAATTTAATTTGAAAATGCACTTTAGTGATGTGAGATATAGAAACTGAAAATCTTAGACATTTATTCCCACTCAAATTTATATTGCTGTTTCTTTTGACAATTGATATTGCTTAGTTGCAAAATGCACTGAAAGTGATCTTATGGGTACAGATGCACAACAGTATTAGGTATCTTGGGCTACTTCATAGATATCTAACTGCCAAAGAGGAAATACTTCCTACAAAGTTGTCATATTATCTTTTCACAAAAAATCCCAAAACAAAGCCAAAAAAATCTACATAAAAATCAATCTAGGTATCAACACAGTGGATTTAAACAGGAATAAAGTTATTTATACATTGTTTGAAGTTCAGCTGTACTAATTTGAGCTTATATAGAATCATAGAATCGCTATGGTTGAAAAGGGCCTCCAGGATCATC
>NW_008591389.1:0-10445 GCF_000691845.1 Merops nubicus
AAAAAAAAAAACAAACAAAAAACTAACCTGCTTAAAGGTCTAGAAGTGGGCAGACCCACGAGTTTCACTTCACCCTCTGCAATATCAAGTGGAGCATCAAAAACCAACACAGAAATACTAGGTCTACTGTGCATGCACAGTCTAGATGGTTCATTTATTATATCCACTATCATTTTAAGCAACCCAACAGAACAAGAACTAGCAGTAATGCAGCCAGGGCATGATTAAGGATGCCTCTAACAGCATCAACAAACGTGCAGACTACATGGATCACAGCTCAGAAAGATTCCAAGCTGGTGAAATGACAGCTTGATTAGGTTTTGTCTGACAAATGTGGCAAGAGAGATCAGAATCAAACATAATTCCAAGGTTATAGGCCTCCAAATAAAACCAGGAAAAAAAATTCAAAGAGGGCAACAGCAATTTCCCAGACTTCTCGGGCCCAGCTTCCTTAATGCTCAGATGTGACACAGCCACAGCTGCTGCGGCCAGGCAAGCCCCCCCCAGGGAGCACCCCACATCAACAGGGCCCTGCCTCTGGCCTGGGACGAGCTTCGCTTGCTGCATGACAGTCTTCCCTCGCATCGAGGGCCTGACCAGAGAGGCACATATTTGTAATTTAATGGGGAAACATGAAAGTAGAAATACTTTATATCCAGGCAACTGTAGCTTGTTGCTGCCCCAAAGGTCAAGCAGCAACACCCTGTCACCCATATTACTGCACGTAGGCAGACAGGATAATAAAACAAGATAAATATCAGACTGTAAATAAATTTTTCCTTCTTCTTCCCTCCCATCTGTTCTAACAAAAAGCATGAGTCAAAAACATGCAGGGAAATTTGGTTTCTTAAAATATATCACCACAAACAAAAGTGTGCCTCTCCCACATTTTGCACCAATTTCAAACCATACATCCCCCATTTTGGGGGAATTTGGTAAGATAAAGTGGAGACTTCTGGGTTTCCTTCTCATATGGAAAAGGGGCAGGGAAGGATAGGGCTCTTACCCAGGAATAAAATGATCTGTCTCCTGGAGCTCTTGCCCTCTGAGCTCTCACTTTTTCTCAGGTACTGCTCCTGGTGTTTAAGTCTACCCTTCACTGTCACAGTTCCTTCCTTGTTGATCATGAGGGTTTTCATCATGCTGCGGCACATGAAGGTGACAGATCCCAGCACTATGATGTACACAGCAAAGGCGCTGAAGATGCTGGCCTGAAAGACAGTCAACTTGGAGGAGAGGTTGGTACAGATGGTTGCATTGTGCTTCAGCTCAGGGATGTGGTGCCTGGGCATAGGCTTAACACAGGCAGTTGTACCTTGGTAGCCCTCAATAGTTTCCAAGGGATATTCTGTGCCCATGGCAAAGAGCAAGGGCAGAGCCACGATGACAGATGTCCCCCAGACAAAGGCAATGAGCAGCTTCACAGTGCGGGGTCCAGAGATAGCCTTGAACTTGAAGGGGTGGCAGATAGCCACATACCTCTCAAAGCTGAGAGTGGCAACGTGCAGCACAGTAGCATAACTGCAGGCTTCAAAGAGGAAGTAGTAGAGTTTGCAAGCCATGTTGCCATTGGGGGTGGAAAAGGGACTCCAGATGGCACTGAAGAACTCCATGGGCATGCCCAGCAGGATGACCAGCAGGTCAGAGCAGGCCAGGCTTACCATGTGGTCTGTGACCTCCTTCTGCAGGTAGCCTTTCTTTTGCAAGATCCTGGTGGCCTTGATGGTGATGCTGTTGCCCAAGATGCCCGCGACAAAGATGCAGATATACACTGAGGCCAAGGTGACCTTGATCCAAAGAGACACCTCAAACTCAGGGACGTGGCTGTGGTCAATGAGATGAGAACAGTCTGAAGGGGATGTCTGTCCTGCCATGAGCAACCCCTGAGGAGAGGAGGAGGGAGGAAGAGCCTTCCTGCCCTCTCTAATATTCAAATTCACAGCAAATAGGTCCTTCCTCTCTTTGCCTTCTCACGGAGATGGACAGGTCAGAGCAGTCAGGCACAACGAACTCCTCTCAACTAACCACACCTGAGGGCTTTGTCAGCAACAGCCACTAAATCAGTAAGCCAAGAAGGAAAGTACTTCAGCTCTTACCTATCTTTATGGCATACACCTCTTGCTGTGTTTTGGATTTTTCTCCTTTCTCTACCAAGTGATGTTCTCCAGCCCTTTGCAGTGTGAACTGCTCTTCTGCCAACGCCTACCTCTCCCTCTGCAAGCAAAGGCAGCTTCTGTCCCAGCCCCAGCAGAAGGAAGTCGAGTGTTTCTGTGTGGTTATAGCTGCTCTGTTAACCATTAACCTAAATCTTGGGTGCCCTCGGCACTGGCAGCAAAGCAGGTTTAACAAATAAAAAAATAAAATAAAAAAAAAAGCAAGCCACCCATGTCTTGAAATTCACTTCCTGTAATAGGAGCTCCTTCTCAGGGACAAAAGGAGATGTTTCTCCTAAAGCTCTTGGGTGGGTGAGGTCAGGCTGAATGTGTGAACATGCGCTGAAGAGAAAGTATCTACTCATGAGTTTAACATTAACTGGGCTTCAGACTTTACTCCTGCACACAGTAATGCCAATATGCTTCACTACTTTACTTCTCCTTTAATGAAGCCCTCCGCATCTGCTGCAATGGTGTTTCTTATGTGGCTTGTGCAGCCACAGACTGATTTACATCAACAGGAGGTTCTGGTTTTTAGTTGCTGATGATGAGCTGGTAGCTCCGAAAATAATTGTTTAGACTCTAAAGAGATTTCTCACAAGTTATAAAATAAGCTGAACTCTAGATTTAGGCACATCAGTTGTCTCCCTTTAAATTCCCACCTTCTCATGTTAGATAACAAAAATAATGAAGTTAGTAATCCTGATCATGCTCATGCTTTCAAATAATCCGGAGCAGTGGGGGATGAAAATGTACCTCCCCCTCCTGTGTCTCCCCTGAGATGGAATGAATTTAATGCACTCTTTAGTTTTAGTTTCAAACCATAGCACTGAAGGCTCCCAAGGTAACCCCTGTAAACATTTAATTAGAGGGTGTGTGTATGGATTAGGAAACCTTTAAATTACAATGCAAAATGGCAGGACAGCTTTTGCAGCTATAATCAAGAGAGAGGCCCAGTACAGTGATCTGCTCCAATACCAAATCTAAGAACATTGAGTTCACAAAGTGATTTTTATTAACTAGACAAGCTCATGTGACACTTTCAGCTCTTGATAAAAGAGAAACATTAGAAAGCTGTTATTAAGCAGTCTCCTCACATTCAGTGGTTATCACTGTACCTCAGCAGCCCAAGTATATAATGAACAAAAGATGCCCAAAACAGGATAATCAGCACCTGTTTCTATGCATTATTTATGCGTTCCTGTTTCAGAAAAACCACCTCAAACCTTGCACAACTTCAAGCCTGGTAGTCCCAGTCATCTTTCCTTATGTTTGATAATTCACATTTGTTCTGCTTAGACAAGCTTTCTATTATTACCCAATTTCTTTCACTTAATTTTACTTTATAAAAGTGTGAACAAAGATTACATATGCATGACTGAATTGTGGAAATGAAGCTAATTAAAATTTGCTGCTTACCATCAAAAGGGAAAAAGAGAGAGAGAGCGCAAAAGAGAGAGAAGGCCCAATAGGATTAGATCTCCCCCTTTTTTCCACACCAATTATAAAATGCAGAACACAATTTTGCAGCTTTCAATATTATCTTTAGAACATACACAAACTTTATTAACTTTCTAATAAAGAGCCAGTGCCACAAAGGGGATAAGAAGGAAAGAAAATTGTGGATACTCATAGAGTGAGACCACTAAAAAAACAACCTTACTTAGGTTGCTAGACTAGATTAACCATCAGTGAGTGTTCCAGAGACAGGTATAAAATACTGTCATGGGTGATTATAGAAAAATCTGTCTTCCTGGAGGGAGATGTTTCTCCCTAGCTAAATGTGCTTAATGCCTCTTTGTGGCATGGAAATTGAGAACTCATAGTCTTTACCCTGGTCTACATGATACCTGTTTATAAGCTTACAGTTTCTGTGATGGTTTAATTTTAGGGACTTTAAGTTTTGCTCAATAGCTTGTAGCAGTGAGTACCACAAGTTATTTTTTTGTGTTGTTCTGTTTCCCTTAGCAGTTTTGAAAGTGGACATGGCCTGTGCAGTCGTAGCTTGGAGAACACTCCAGGGGGTCAGTCCCTCCTGAGCCAATTTGTTGCAATTGCACACCATGACTTCAGCCCCCAGCACCAAAAGGAGTCAAAAACATTAAGGATGCAAGTCACTGTATTTCTTTCTAAAATCAGCACACATGGATGCTGCACACTGCAGCAAATCACTTGTCAGAATCCTGGTAAGAAAACAGAGCATCCTGAAGATGCAGATCACCTGGGCACAGGACGGTAGCTGGCTCTCACGCCACTTGCTTGACCAGTCACGCTCACCTGAACACTTGCAGTGACACACTTGTTGGTCAGAGGTGACAAGTGGTGGGAGCCAGAGAAACATTGAGGTGGAGCATGGATTGTTGTCGCTGTAGTATCAGAGGTGGTTTTTCACTTTCAGAGATTAAAAAGCTGTGGTGATCATCTGCCCCAGTTTGTTAGAGTCTACAAAGTTTCCTGAAGGGCTCTTTGCTTTCTTGCCCAGTCCTTGGGTAACACGCTAGTGAAAGGCCCTTTGGGGCAGAAGAAAGCAGAGCTTTATCATACATCCCTTAGGCCGTTGTGCAAACCTCGCCTTCTGCACCTTCTGCAGTGCAGCATCTAGCACCCCTTGGGCTGTGGATCATGCCCGCGGACTGCTGGCTGAGCTGAAGGGTGGGAGGGGCTGCAAGACACTCAGTCCTTGGCCAACAGCCATCTCATTAACAGCCAAGTCCCCCTGACTCCTGATGAGGTTGGGCCCCCAAAAGTGGCTGTTAATACAAGTTTGAGCTGGAATGAGTCTTGGAAGAACAAACTCATTTGACAGATGTTGTTGCATTTTAGGTAAATGGTTGTAGATTAACCTTCTCCACTGTGCAGGGGCATCACGTTCCCACCACCTTGTCCCAAACACACTTTCTTCCCCAGCTGCGTAGTGCCAGCACGAGGGTTGTCTCGGGGTGGCCAGTCTGCAGATCACGTCATGGTTATTTCTCAGTGACCATCCAGGAGGGAGCCAGGCTGTGCTGACTGGCAGACAGGCTTTGCCACACTTGCGTTATCTCTGCAGAATTATTTCCCGATAGCTGTGTTTTGAATATGCAAATCCACCCTAATTGGCTACGCTAATCACACTGCTTTGACTGGTTTCTGTTCTCAAACTGTTCAAGCCACTTGACAGGAACAAAGAAAATACCTCAGTTTCTTGCTTCCTTTAGCTGGAAAATGCTAAAATTTAAATGAAAAAGGAGAGCTATCTCAAAAGCAAAGAAAATGAGGCCGTGAAAAAGATTATTTTTTCAGATAAAAATATATTGACTTTTTTTTCTTGCCAGTCTTTACCATTTTCAACCTCCAAAAAACCTCTTGTCCCTAGAATAGCTGTGATACCTTTGTCTTGCCAGTATTTGTTTAGACAAAGTGAATCCTGGGCTTGTTCAATTCGCTTTGCAACACAAGGTAAACCATTGCTGTTCTGCAGAAGGCAGCTACTCTGATCTGCACAGGCAGAGGGGAAACTGCTGTGGGGATGAAGGGAAGACACAGCACAGACAAAAGTGAAGCGCCCAGATCATTTTAAATGTTTTAAGGAATCAATTTGCATGAGACAGCTCATGTTGGCTTTTAAAATTATTTTGCATTAAAAATTTAAATAATTAAAGGCTACATTCAGGTAACTTAAGGTTTGTTTTCTGAAATTGAACAAGCTTCTTCTTTACTGCTAAGTCCCTTTTGTATTCTTCTGGTGAGTTATTCTTAAATTATGGTTTTCTTCTTTGGAAGATGATGATGATAGTTAATAATATAAATAAGTACAAGTAATTTGTGAAATTTATTTCTTCTTAATTTCCTTAAGAGTTTGGTTTTAGGCAAGACAGTCTAACAGCCACCATGCTGTTAACTGCTTGGCTCCTTTTCTTCTGGCAACATGAGAAACTGGGTTATACAATCTGGGCAATGGATGTGCTGTGTAACCTGCATATCCATTATGAATTCTAATCTAATTAGATTACCCCTAGAAAGGCAACATATGGAAAGCTGCCATTTTTTATTTAATGATGTGCAGTATTACCTGCTGTAATGCCATCCTCTTGGAATATCATGTTGTGAGTGTTTGCTTATCTGGAGGGTAGAGAAGGGAGCCTCAAATATGTTTCCAGGATACACAGTAAAAAGCGATCTCTGCTCCAAATCATTCCACCTAAATAAATAGATCAAAGCACTCCAGTAGTTCCAGTGTATTTCACAAATTGGCAAGCAACATGAGAAGAAACTGGCTAGAGTGAGACTAAATGGTTTATCTAAGACACAGAAAGTCTGTGCAACACCTGAGCCTCCTCACCAATATGCTGGAATTCAGCTAACCTCTTCACGTGACCTGCAGCACACAGACCACAGAACAAGAAACACAGAGCTCTTCACCAGTTGCTCTGCTGGTTTTGACTGTTGTAAATTCACTATAATTAAAACACATTACAGTGCCAAAACACGTAATTATTGTACTTAGTCATACCTGAAACTGTTGAACACTACACCACCTGCTTTCTGATCACCTTGGTAAATTAAAGACATGAGAGCTGTTCAAAGCCTTCACTCAGTTCCAGCATTGTCTGAAGTAAACCCAAATCCACTAGGAGGTCTGTGGGTTGCTGTGATTAGGTGGGAATGCACTTTGCCTGGTGAGAAAGTGAAAGGGTTAATTCTCCACTCTTGGAGTAAGGAAAGAGGTCCACTTCTCTCTGTCCCTTGACACTGCAATAGCTGTTAGGAGGCCAAAAAAAGGCTGCCAGCCATGGCCCCACATGGAAAGAAGCTGATTAGACAGGCTGGGAAAGGCAAGTGGGGCAAGTCTCCTCTTGAAATGAGATGGTCCTTTTACGGAACCCTTGGGAATGAGGCACCAAGAGCAATGAGTTTATTTATAACCCAGGGCTGACAAAGGAGCTTCAGCTTAAAAACACGTACACTAAGCCCAGGTCTCAGTGATCATGAATTGACTGTTGAACACAGTTTCTCAAATATCCATTCAGAGTCCTTCTTGAAGCACAGTGGCAGCAAAGTTCAACATCTGGTTCAAGAAATCACCACTGTAAGCCTTGGGGCACAATACCCAGCACATCGAATGAAATCTCACTTTTCTTTGTGTGACTTCTAAACTGCCTTGTCCAAATTGATGGCTTCAATATACAATTCAAAGCTCCTCTTTAAAAGCATACTTAGTTCCTTGTGTGATATATTTAAGATGTCAGGTAAAACTCTTCTATGCAGTGTACTTTCCCAACTCATCTTTAACAGAGGTTTATACTTTTGGATGTCATTAGTCTATTGTCCTAGAAAAAACTTCAGATTTCTTTCTCTGTATGTAGCTAGTTGCTTGAAGTTACAAGATAGAAAGAACTTTTGTAAAAATGCATCTTCTCACAACCTGAATTCTCCACAATTTTTGGTACTACTCTGGAAAGTCAATAATGTATGGAAATAGCTGCCAAATACAGATACCAAAGCACTGCACTTCAGAGTACATGCTTTCTTTTCTCTCATGAACCAACTGGGAATCTTCTAGAAAACATTGATGGCTCACTCTTGGTCTTCTGAAAAATCTCTTTATAGCAATGTTAAGCTTTACTATTACAAGGAGAATAAAAAAAGATACCTCCTTGCTTCCTTCCTGTGCTTGCCATCTCATCACCATCAAAACTTGCACTCACATGCCCAGCTGAGCTATTAAAGAATCATTTTGCCTCTCTTCAAACCTCAGCTGATGGGGTTTAGCCTGAAGCAAGCTAATGACAGCTTTTTGACCTGCTTCTAAGGAGTTCTAGCAGCATCACACCACAGCAAGGGCACTTCAGTCAGCCTGCTCTTCCTCATTTACAATACATACATGATGCCACAGCTCAAAATAGCCAACTCCTCACTTTAAGGAACTTGCACATTACCATTATCTAAAAAATGGCGGAGTGCTTCTCCTGTTGCTGCAATGGTACAGGTACCCCTGGGCAGAAGAGGACAATTAATGTTACATAGTAATTTGTGGGTGTAGGGGATGCCACGTCTGGGTTTCTAAGTAAAACGTAGAATCTGTCCGAGCTGAACGCTGGCCAACCAGCAGGGCTTCAGTTCTTGTTCTCAAGGGAAACATTAGGTGAATTTCAGGAGTTTTGGCTCCAGGATAAGCCATCACCACAGGCTCCATGAAGCACTGAATCTTCAGCTACTGTCCAGCTGAACCACCAGCTCCAATTACTGAACAGAGCTGTCCTCATTCCTGCTGTCTTCATACTGGTGCACATCACCAGGGTGTCTTGGGGCTGGTGCTCTGTGCTGCAGAACACTGGGCTGTTCCTTCACCCTGGCACACAGTAACCAGGGAAATCTGAGGAGCTTTTGGAGGACAATCCACTCCTGATTAACTTAGGCAGGCTGCAGCCTTGCTCCAGGTCTGCAGCCTGCCACCTTGAGCTAGCAGCAGCACACTGGGTCTGATGCTGAGCCCTGTGCACAGCAGCCACAGCAAAAGCAGTGCCATGCAGGAGCCTTGGGAAGTCTCCAGAGCCCTGGGTCACAGCCCGAGGAGGGGGCAGATGGCATGGAGGTCTGGAGCAGCCCTGGAAGGGAGCCTGGCTAGGGAGTGACAAGCAGTAAAGGCTCAGCAAGGCTCACTGCCTCATCCAGGGCCTTGTGGGCACAGTGAAACTGCTCCCCAGCACTCCCCAGCAGCTCTGTGCATCTCCTGCCTTCCACTGACACTGGGCAATGAATCAACCTTGTGGCAGTGACACACTTCTCCACCAGGTCAGTACTGACTCATGGGAGGATTGAACTTTTTTTTCACTGCATTTTAGTGGTCCTTGAAATGCAGAGCCAATCACTAACAGTGTAATGGGACTGTTTGGCACCTTGGTACTATATTGGTAAATAAAAGTCAAGCAAGGAAAATATAAAACAAAAAGTGAAAGCGAGCTGATCTAAATTTAGAGCAGACACTTTACCTGGGAGTTCAGGTTTCAGTTGCCTGCAGTGCTCATGTCCCATGTCCCTGGAGGGGTGTCTGTGGGGTTCCTCTTTGCTTTGGGCATGCAGTTCAGCTTACTTACCTGGGTACTGTCCTTCTGAAGTTCTACTAAACATGGACATGGAAGTGGCTGGTCACTGTCCTACAGATCCAAGTCCTGAAACTGAGCACGAATAAAGAGGAAATGGGATCCCAAACTGCCTTCTTTGTTTTCTTAGATGTGTTTTCACTGGTGTTTATATGATAGCATAGTCTGCCCAAGTGCCTGTTAAAGTACAAACAGGACTACCTATCAGTGTGTATGTATATATGATCAATAAACTGTTATGACTTCTCATACCAGGTAAGTAGAGCTCTTCTGTTTTGGAAAAATACAAAAACTCCTTTGTGTGGAGCAAACCAACTGCTATTATATAGTTTTTGAAGTACAAATTATATAAAGTTCATGTGAAAATATTTTAGTTATCACTTTTTTCTCTTTACTCTCTGAATCTCTAATTCTCTCCCCCTCATTCCCTCCCCTCTTGACAATAGCTTCTATCTTTGTTCCACAGCATACTACTCCTACTAAGAAAACATGCTTTAAACAGCTGTAAGTGCCAAACAGCTGCCACAAGGCCCACTCTGACATCTGACACTGTCACATCAGGACTGCCTGATGTCAGTGAGGTTCTTCCTCAGTGGAAGCCCAGACTTGATTGATGCCATCCTAAAGAAAATGTGTAAAATATGCCTGCAGCCCCAGGAGTACCAATTTCTTTCTGTTGACAAAAAGGGCTCCTAGCACAAATAGCAGCTGTAATATGTATAGTGTAGAGACAGCATGTAAAGGGAACTGAGACAAATCCAATCTTTGTATATATATCAGCTGATGTGTCCCACATGTTTTGTGAATGTTACTTTGATTGCCCAACTGTTGGGTGACTTTTCTTTGTTATTGTAGCTTCCAGCCTTAACTTCTCTTTGACTTAAGAGCTATCAGGAAGAATCATTGCACGCAGAAAAGAGCTAGCAATACAGACTGCTCAGGAGTCATTAGTTTTACAGGACACCCCTTCTAATAGATAAAAGACTTGGCTCTAGGCCAAGAGAAATAATTCTTCCAGGATGGACTTTGCCTGCTTTGCTCCTAAATAAACAATTGATAAGGAACAGAAGTTATCAGGAGACACTATCATAGAAAGATAGTCTCCCCAGATACTATCTCCAGAAAGAAGGAACTAGTTTTTGTAAAAAATATAAAGTTTCAACTCAGATTTTTGTACAACCTACAGGAAGAAAAGACTGTTTAGGGAAAG
>NW_008591389.1:10476-18373 GCF_000691845.1 Merops nubicus
AACATCAATCAAATCCTAAAAGGATGCTAAGTCAAGAAGGACTAGGAAATGTTTTGTGTGTAGGTGGTTGTAAGTTTTAGAGTCAGTTTTGGGTTTTGTCTACATGTAAGTTAAGTTTAAAAACTCATTTGCAAAATCTGTGTGAGTCTTGTACAAAAGTCTCCAACTGAGTGATCGACTCAGGGACTCTGCAACTGCAGTACAGCTCTGGAGGCTGTACAGGGCTTACGAGAAACCACATCCAATTTTCAGCACCCATATGCAAAAGAAACGGTTGGTAGAGGATCTGTACCCAAGACTATGCTTATGGAGACAGAGCCTAATGCTACTTTTTCACACAGAAAACCTGAAGTGGGTAGCAAAGTACAGTTCATGAACATCCTCCTCTCCTGGGTGAGGTATATATACACACAGTTGGTAAGGGAAAGGAAATAAGAAGTGAGCAAATCAAGAGAGAGGCTTGAGGCTTGTGGGTGCCAAATAATAACTGTTATCTTCCATTTAGACCAAGATCAACGGACTTGCAAGTAAGAGACTCTTACATACTGACGTTTCTCTCCTATTTTGGTCCTGAAATGGCAATGTCTTATCTTACCAACTCTGAGGTCAAGCCTCACTTGAGGAGTTGTAGGAAGCCGCAGACTGGAGGTTGCTGCTCTGGAAGCTATGTAGTGCTACAGTAAAAATAAATGTCAGTATTAAATGTAAGTGCTCTACGTCTTTAACACCACTATGTGAGGAATACGGTGAGGAGATGAAGAGGCACTAAATGTGGTCAAGCCAGCCATTCCCTCTGGTTAAGGGGAAATACAGGCTCTTTTATTTGCTCACTTTGCTGTTATTGGCTGAGATAATTTGCCTCCCACACTGGAACATTTTGGAATACAGTATCATGCCTGTACCCTCCCTGTGAGTGTGCTGTGTAAAGCACCATTGTTTCATTCCCACTTTGGTTGCAGCATTGCTCGTGGAGACTGCTGTTTCCAAGGCACTGCATCTTTCACTGCTACGCTGTGAGACATAACAGATCCAGCTCCTCAGACCGAGGGGAGGCACTTGAGATGTGGTCCTGAGAAACGTTCCTCTCCCAGTTCAGAGCAGTGCTGTGTAACGTGGCCCTGAGCTGGCCAAGGCTGACAACTCCACCTGGCAGCGGCCCGCAGAACTGGAGGCATCATTTCTGCCTGAGGAAGGCTGAACCTGCTCCACGGCAAAGAGGTGGCTGTTGCACAAGATGGCAATATTTACCTCAGTACAGAAGTTACCAGATGGATAATTTCCAAATAGTCTAACCTCCTAAATTATTATAAGTATTCCAGCCTTTTAAAAAGTTATTATGGATTTCTACAAATATAGGAGGTTTAGCAAGTCATTGCTCTTTTTTTTTCAGTCAGAAGCTTTTTGAGACCATTTATGCCTCAGCTATGTTACAAATTGCCTAATAATTGTTTTTGACAGGTTAAACTGCCAGTGAGTATAAAAGAAAATAATCCCAAGATAGCGAGCTGAACAGTTCAGTGATTCTCTAACACATTATAGTACTGGAAAGCCTTATGGAACACAAGAACACAAAAGATGGGAATCCCATAGACCAAGGTTAGATATAACACAGGTTAAAAATGAAAATTACTCCCTAACCCTAAAGCACCCATCAGAAACCAAAACTCTTCTGCAGAATTTTAAATTTTCAACATTGAAAAAATAAAAATGATGGCATTCTAATGCAGCTGTTACTAGTCCACAGAAACACTAATTCCTTTTTATCTCCTATGAGATCCTTCCCATAAGGATTTCTCTAAATTATACCTCCTGTCCTTTAGTGTTGTGGATTAATAATGCTTCACTAATGAGGATTAAATAGCTCAAGAATTCTGTGATGTGTGCAAACAGCAACACTGTAAGGCAGGATTTGTATTCAGAACCAAGAACTTTGTTCAATTTTCAAAAACCTAGAATTATGCTGCAGTACTTCTCTAGGCAAAATTTAAGTGTTTTCAATGAAAGCTCTGCTTTTTCATTCATAGGTTTATTACATTTAAGATCAGAAGTGAACAGGCTAGTTGGATCCCATGACAATCACCCAATCACCCTGCAGTGAGCACATGAGCTGCTGTTTGGTTTAAATATCTAAACCCTTCCTAACCTGAAGAACTCAAGAGATTAAGGCACCAACGTTTCTTCATGCAGTTCCTTAAAAATGTGAGTAGTTTCTCATTTGTACTTGCGTGACTTTTGCCTCTAGACACTAGTTCTTATTGTGACTCTAATTTAAGTTAAACAGCCCTTGAACAAGTACTTACAGTTTATTCCAGTCACTTATGCATTGTAATCTATCTGTGGTCTTTCTGATTATTTCTTTCTTACATCAAGTTGCTACCTCTGGCCCTCTAGTCATATGCGTTTGTTTTCTACACAGAATCCAATCTTTTACATTTTCTATGTCAGGGTTTCTTATCAAAAAGCATTACTGCACTTAGTCTCACCAGGATGGTACACTTGGGAGACACCTTTTTGGTCCTATCAGCTGTTCCTCAGCTTGTGCTTCTTTCTTCCTCTTCCTCCTTTCTGCTACAGCATCACATAGGCAAGGTGCACTGAATTTCACATGATCTCCTGAAACATCTTTAAAGTTGCTGTTTTCCAGGAAATTCTCCTGCAGATGTGTCCCCTATAGCTTGTCTTTTTGCATTGGTTGGATTTTGTGCAAGGGCTCAGATGATCAAATAGCCCATACAGCAAACTGGGATGCCCTACCCTCATCCTGCAGCACTGCCCTGGGCTGTAATTCATGTATGTGCAGCTGGATCATCGATGAAAATGTCCAGCAGCTTCAAATGGTGTTTGAAATGCATCCAAGTTTTTCTGATTCCCAGAGGGGATGCCTGGCTCCAACTCTAAATTAGCTGGAGCTGCTCGGTCTGTCTGCCACATTTTGTTTAAGGTTCCCTGAACCAACCTCCCTAGAGCACTTCAAGAGTTCTGTAATAATTGCAAATATCTCATTTTTGAGATCTATCCATTAGCTCATTCTTAATGCATGTTTCACTGAAGCTGTAGAATGCAAAATTTTTCATCAGAATATAAGGAAAATATTATCAAAAACTACACAACCACCATTATCAACACATCTATAATCTCATTCAAAATCAGGTTTGCTCATAAGCTATATTTTTTAGAAAAACTGTGCTGATTAGCATTTATTATATTTCTGTCCTTTGAATCTCCATCATTTAAATCCCTTATTAACTTTTCCATTATTTTGCCCAGGACTAGCATAAGGTTAAGAGTATAGTTTCTTACCCATGTCAAGTTTTTTAAGCCTCTGGAATATGTTATAATGTTAGCTATTTTACTCCACATTTCATGATTTTAAAAAAGCATCACAAGGCCAGAAATGCCATTTTAAAAATCCTCTTTTCAGTTTTGTAGAGTGCAAGACATCCAAGTCTGCTGATTTAAACTGGTTTTATTCTTCTTTCTCTGATATCAGTCAAGAAACGTCATTGAACATTTCTCAATCATTACAAACAATTTTGCTGTCTTCACTTGGAAACAGTCTAACACTTGAGTAGGGGCTGAAGGATTTAACTGTGATTTGACTGGTATATTCCATTGCATCTTATGGCTGTATTTCATTTCTAAGCTCTTCTTTTCTCAGTCTGCAAGTAAAGGGCTGGATACTACAATTCTACCGCCATCAATTGCTGTAATTCTTCAACAATTTTGGGTTCAACCCCAACTGAATTATGAATGAAAAAAGCTGTTGAAATGAGCTTCCCAACTCCCCCATGTCTCCTTACTAGTAGGAAGCCAGTATCTGGAAGATATTTCCACTTTAGCAAATTGATGTATTAGCTTTGAGGTGGGCTTTGTGGTGCTTTGGGAGGTGTGTATCTGTGGTTTTATTGCTGCATTTTGGTTGAATGCAAACAGAAAAAGCAGGCTGTGGATGCCAAATTTTTACTTTATGCTACTAAACTACTCCTAGTTTGACATATATAAATAAACATAGGCTGAGGTACAAACGAGTAACCCGTTACCCAAGCACTGCAGTGACTGTGTGGAAGGATTAGTCTCTCTGTTCTGTTTTAGGCTGCTTATGAGGACAGTTGTTTGCTTCTGCAATAAAGGATTAAGACTTTCGGGTTCTGCTGAAATAAACCTGCAGTCTTTATAATTTCAGAGCACTTCATCAGAAAGACAGATGTAGCAAAACATATAATAAATGTGTTACCAGTTTCACCTTATCTGAAGAGACAACACAAGTACACTGCCAGGAAAAGCCTGGCTCTTTTTAACAGTACACAGGCTGTTTTCTATACCAGTTTTGATTCTGAAGTGCTCAAGCTGGACTGGAATACCCAAAGGATGGCATGCAAGTGTCTTTCATTTACAACAAAGAAGTTGTCAATATAAATTCTGAAGCAAAAATTTCCAAGCTGGATTTCATGCCTGACAGTAGATTTCCAAACAATATACTTTGTACTATGGTCATATTTCAGTGCTGAGCTGTACAACTTACCCTACAGATGTCATTGCACACTCTCAGAGTGCTGTGAACTTCAGACATTGATATAAACATTTTATTAAATTGTTCTAATACATTGCTGCCATGATGAAGCTCTGGAAGTAGAATTGATTTGTCTTCAACGTTTGAGTAAGATACTTCACAATGACCTCAGATGTATCTCCACAGTAAAAATACTGTGAAAAACAAAACTTTCAAAACCTAGATTTTAAAGTGAAAGGAAAGATATTGTTGCACAGAGACCTTAAACTCAAAGCTGGTCAAGTAAGAAGTGAAAGTCATCGCCACAGTGGGACTCTGAGGGACCTGTGTGGCACACAGAACTGGTCTCAGAGCAGCAACCTGCTGACAGGGCTGCACTGCAGCTCCTGCCCTCATGCTAAACATCAGGAGAGGCAAGAACTAGAGGCAGCCCCTGCAAGGCAGGCACACTGCCCCTTGGGCTCACTGTGGCGAGATGCAGACCAAAGGCTGCTCTTGTGAGACACCACAGAGCCAGGCAGGGCAGAAGGACCCTCTGTGCAGTCCTATTTGTTGCACGAGGCCCATGCAGTCAAGGCTGGCTCCACGCTGGCACAACTTTCCTTAACTGCTGTGAAAGCTGATTCCACCTGGGGCTGCACCAACAGCTTCTGAGATCTGTTATAAGATGTTCCCCAGGCCCCAGTCCCAGCTTGACCTCTCCTGCTCCTACCCCCAGTCAGGACCGGGGTGCTTTGTTTACATGGGATTTCAACCAAAATCAACTGTGTCCTCTTACCAATGCCAGTTAGCACAGGACAGATTAACTTTCACTTATATTGGAAGTGATCCTCAGAATAAGGTAGCTACCTAAGTAGTAACTGGAGCTGTAGCTGTGTAGATGGCTGAAAATCTGGCAGATCTGGGGCTAGGCTCATCCTGGGGCACTACATTTCTTTCAGCTCCATGAGCCAGTCTGGGTAATCCACAGCACTGGGCTTCATCTTCTAAGATGAAGGAGGAAGGAAGAGCTGACACTGTCCTCTAGGAATATTTGGCTGGTCATATTAATGTTGACAGTTTTAATTACCCTTATCTTTTTTACCCCTCTGTTACATGCTGCAGAAATCTTGGCCAACTTGGTAGAGAAGCCAAAGCAGACTGGGAGCAGCACACAGGTGGTTTTCCTGGGGGAGCTGAAGAATATGATTTACCTATTGAACAGCAATATGACCTTAAGTCAGAATATGCAGATTCAATTTAATAACCAGCTAGGAAAATACACCCTGTCTGTACTTGAAATTGGATCCACACAGCCTTGGAAGAGTTTAGCAAATTGCTTCTTTCACGCTGGGGTGTGTGCATATCAGTGGTCAGCTCCATAGGCATTTGCTCAGGCTACTGTTCATTTCAGATAGTTCCTGCCTTTTCAGCTCTGGAAAAATCTCACTTTTTGTACCTGGGTGAAGTATTATTTAAAAGTCAAAGACTTCTGGTTACCTGGCAACCTGCAAATGAAGTATTTGGAAAAGGAACCTGAAAGGAGGCACCTATTGAATATCAGTCTTCTTTCTACATCGTAAATGAATCTGTCTCACAAAAGATGTCAAATATAAATGGGCCTTTCTACTCTGGGATTAGTTAATAGTTAGAACTATTATAAAATACAAAAATACAAACACTTTTATGTGAATAAATAGAGATGGTAAACTTTTTCACTATCCTGCCCCAGCCTTTAACTTCACCTGAGTAGTGAAAAAGCTTCAGCTCTCTTTGAAAGGCTGCAAGTATTTACTTTAATTAATTTAACTGTACTGGCTAAGCACAGTTAGAGGAGTATGCCTGAGTAACTGGTGCAGCCAGACCATTGACATTTTCTCCATTTCAGGCTTCAACTCTGCATGGAAAGATGGCCCTGACCTCCTGTCAGAACTTCAATGCTGGCACCTGTCCAGTTAACAATATGTTGAGAAAACATTTTTATTTTAATTGCTCTTGTAATTCTGAAGCACAACCAGACTCTGGATGTGAGCTAGAGATCATTAGGAGTGTGGGAGGAAGCCGGATGAAAACTGAAAAGCCAAACAGATCTTTCTGAACTGGGTGGTGAGCTTGGGCATGAAGGCTGCTCGTTCCTCTTGCTACCGCTGTGAAGCACAGGAGGAAGCTCAGGCTATTCTCTGCAGGTGGAGCAGCAGCACACTCATGAACAGCTGAACACATGTAGCACAAAGATATCTGATTTATTATTATTTATACCAATATTATAATATTATTTCAGATGTACATCAGAGGGGCTGAGGTATAATCTGGGACTAAATCCTAATTGTCTTCTAAGGCAGTAAGATAATCAGTAAAAATTTCTTTTAATTGTTGCCATTCCTCCTCCTGTCCCTTAGAAAATAAAGCAAGGAGAAAGAAGGGGAAAAAAAAACAAACCACCACCAAACTTCCAACAATCTCTTATTTAAAAAAGCAAAACAAAACTACAGATAGGAGCATCACAGTTCATGCAGTTCCATGACACATAATCAAAGACTTGATTATCTCTGGAAGTGAACTGGCTTCTGAAGAAAATAAAGATTTAAGTCTGCCATATTTTAAAATGACTTTATTTAACTGAGGATCAGGTCCCACTTATAACAACTTATGCCTATAAAGAAGAGAAGGGTCTTACTAAATGTTTCCTTCCACAGTTCATATCAGCAGCTACCCTTCACCCTCCCACAGAGGTGTCTGTTCTCTCTGCACCCTTGGCTGAGAGCACCTTAGGATGGCAGGTGTCAGACAGGACTTTGTTTCTGCACAGTTGCTTCCCACTGAAATAAGTAGTGAAGCAGAAATGATAAAAGCTAGAGACACTGCTCATCTACTTGGTAAATTTCAGCAATTCAGAGTAGGGTGGGATGCCAACGATCCTGCATTGTTCCAAAATGCACAGATTCTTATGGAAAGAACTGCAAAGCCATTAAAGAAATTCTCAAGTGTTCCTTTTGAATTATAGAGATCACCAGGTACAAGTGTGGGCAAATAGGCTGGGAGAGGGAAAAAATCCCTGCCTGGCTTAACCCCACCTGCAGCAATATTCTTCAAAATGTCTTGGAATAATACAGAATAGAATATTAAAAAAAAAAAAGCTTCTTCCTGCTACTTCATTTTTACTATACAAACATGAAGAACAAAAATGGCTTTGCAGTGCTGCAATCAAAATTCATTCTTCCTGGGGTTTGTTCTTTGAAGCCAGCTACAGAAGTTGCTGTGCTCGAAGATGCTAACAAAAAAGAGGACTACTGCAAAGTTCATTATCTACATTATAACAATGGCAAGTTCATCAATACAGATAGATAGGAAAAAGATCTGCTAGAGCTACTGTTTGTTATACAGTAGTTTCATCCCTGTCAGGGAAAG